>NW_028324308.1:2715000-2995000 GCF_058129835.1 Hydra viridissima | reverse complement strand
ACAATCACCATATATACAACGAAAAAACATTTCTCAAAAAAAAACTAATATATAATTATATTTATACAATTTTTACGCGAAAAAGTTACATCATATGTTCATTCAAACACTCATCAAATTCATGTGTCAATAATTTTTATCTCCACCTTAAGAATCTTTAAATTTTTTTCTTAAGTTCATGTAAAAATTGATGTTGTACAAAAAAATGTTGCTTATTTCTTCAAGAAATCATTAAGAGTTTCTGAATATGCACGTGTATTTTCTGTTACTTTAAACAGAAATGAGCTGATGTTTAACCATTGATTGTTTAAATTCTTTTAGCGGCAAAAAAAGAAAAAATGTCTTTTTTCTCTTGGGAGAACCCCGACCTTGGAACAGGTCTTCGAGTCTCTTATCAACAAAGTAATTGGTGCATTAGAGAAACTCAAACCCAGGATAAACAATTTTATCAAAACCTTCTCGGAAACCCTGATTTCATGAAATACATTCATGCAGGAAAGTCGCTCAATCCCGACTTTGTTTCAACTTGTGTGGAAGATTGGGTAAACAAATTTTCAGAAGGCAATCCATCTAGTCGACTCCTTATTGAGCAGGAACACGAGTCTGTAGGATTTGTTCAGCTAACTACACTGGAAAGTCCCGGATTAGGTAAGTTACAAGTCGGAATATCTCCTAAAGTTCAAGGGAAAGGTTTAGGAAAAGCGGCCATTGGTTTTATCGTAAATGAATGGGGGCCAGCTGTTCGAAATCATGGGCTCGGCTTAAATGTAATTAAGGGAAATGCATCAATTCAAAAGTTTCAATGTTTTAAAAGCGAACCATTGCAATTTATCTATGCTTCAGCACGACCCTCCAACCAAGCTTCTTGGCGATGCTTTAAATATTTTGGTTTCAAACCATCTCCTGCAACCAATCAAAGTACGCAAATTTCTCTTGAAAATTATGAACAGACTCAACATGGTTCAATTGAAGAGTTTCTGTTAAAACATCACTTTTCGCCGGGAGCTACAAACCCTTTGCAGCCAAATGAACGTTACGAGATGATTGATGAAGATGGTGGCGTAAAGACGTTAAGCTTTGTTACAGATTACAATTCACTTCGTTACCATTTTGAGAAAAAAGTCGATTAAATCATCATTATGCAAGAAAATCATTTTATGATATGGTTGAATAGATTTTCTTATGCTCATTGCTCAATATCGAGAAAAAAGCGAAATATTTTTTAACGTATTATTTTAGCTCAAAAAATGGAAACCGAAAACTTGACAAAAATGACACATCCAATTTTGCAGGTTTTTTTTAATCTAGAGAAAATGTCTAAATAATTAAAAATTAAAATAATATATAATAAAAATAAATAAATAATAATTAAAAAGGAGGAACTTTTTTTGTTATGAAACAAATTTTGTAATTTATGTCAATCATTAAGATATACATATACATTTGCATATACTTATATGTTCGCATATGAATAAATATACATATACGTTTATATATACATATACATTTACATAAACATATTCATTCACATATACATACACATATACATATGCATTCATATATACATATATATTCTATCACAATAGTTGATGATAGGTCAAAGTGATTTTGTACACAAAAAGCTTTTATCTTCAAGTTTGCTTTTTCTACAAAATCACTTACCTTTAGTTGATTTTTTTTCTTCTCACGATAAAAGACACTAGATTTTTTTCGGAAGAGAACTATGGGATTTGTTAAGATTATCTTTTAAAAGCAAGTTTTTACAAAGATTTTAGATTTTAAGTTGATTTGCATAAATAAGTTTGACATAAGTTTTCTCCGGAGTTAAGCTTGGTTTTTTTAAACATTTAAATGTCCTTAATTTTCATTAGTTTATAAGAACGCATTCTTACTTTCCAGAGCAAAACAATGTTTTTTACAAAAAACCTAAAAAACAGAAAGGAAGCTTACGTTATTGATAGATTATTTGTTTATAATCATTAATATAAAAAATTATATTCTCTTGAACCTCTGATTTTACTTTATGAAATTGGGTCCTTATAATTATATTTTTTACAAATTAGAATCTTAGATGTTCGTAATTATCAATTCAACTCGAAAATGTTTTAAAAAAAAAAAAGATTTGCCAATTATGTTTTCCAAATATTTTAACCAGTGCTTTCAATAAAAAAAAAAGCACGTGAAGATTTTTTTTGCTTATCTTTTTTTTTTACAAGGATCATAAAAATAGAACTAAAAGAGATTAAACAATTTTTTAAATTTTATTTTTACTCTTTAACAAATTATCTACTATTTAATCATATTAAAACAAATAATTGTATTGGTATTACTATAGAGCAAAAATTATAGATTAAATCAATAGTAATAATAATTAATAAATAATAAATAATAGTAATTCTCAATAAGCTACAATAAGGTACAACAAAAAACAGCAAATTTGTATCTAAAATGTCCCCCACGTTTTTCCCGCAAAGTAAGTAACTCACCATTAATTGCTGCCAACTTTTAGTGGGAATCCTTTTTCCAAATGATCTCCAGTGTTTTTTCAGATTCCGTATTGAAGTTACGAAAGCCTCTATTACTTCTTTGTTAATCCAAGCTCGAATTGGCTTGATTGAATTCAAAACTGGTGATAAAGCTAGTTAGGAATCGGAGTTGATTTCCTATTCTTGTATCCATGCTTTAACTGTGCAAGCTGCCTAGAAAAGTGCCTCATTATGTTGAAACTCCCACCATTTCAATAAATCAGATTATTTTTAAAAATTTGAGTGTTCTTTCTTGGTCTTCAAAATTTCATTTTGTTTTTAATTTTATATAAAGCTTATAATATAAGTATATAATATAATATGAAGTTGCTAGTGAATATCTTGTTGCAAACCATTTCTTAATTTTGGAATTCCCTAAGAGAGTTAATTTGTAACTTTGATTGGATATTTTTTATAAAATGACGCTATATATTATCATTATGCGAAAGCTTTAAAAAAGTTTTCAACTAAAGAATTTCTGTTTTTATAGTAAAGAATATCAGTTTCTGAAAATTCTTTAATTATAAACTTGATATTGAGAGAAAATTTACTAAAAAACCAAAGAGAAGGAAAATTAACAACATATAAATAGAAAAGTTTAAAAATAAAAAAAGTTTAGGCCAGGAGCTTACAAAATAAATAGCTTTTTTTAACATAGGCGGTGGAAGATTTGGTAAATTCTCTCAGCAATTTTTCCCACAGCGAAATGACGATCCAATTCAATTACGGCTTAGATTTGGTCACCATCAACTTTAGAAGGTCGACTATTTTACTCCGAAACAATTTTTGCCTTTAAAATTAGAAAAGCAAAATAAGTGTCATATGCTTGTTTTGGCGCTCAGTGTTAAAAATGATACGATACGCAAAGATAGCATAACCTAGTTTGAACTGGATCTATTCATCCTCTTTGTGGTCTTCTTTAATCGCAGTCTTACCTCTACTTGCTCTATAAAGTTTTTTCCCAAAAGTAATTTTCAGATATATAGGGAATCTTCTTAAGTTGTCATTAGGTAATGATGGATATCTTGCAATTTCTGAATTGCGCATCTCAACACTAGAAGCCCCAGGTTTTTTATATGCCTATAAACCCTAAAGTAGATTGATCGATCCAGCTTAATCGCAACTTAACGCACATCTCTTAATTTGTTAAGCAGTATATTCATTTTTCAGTAAATAATATCAAAATAAGTTAAAATGTATCAATTTTTCAACGTTTATATTTTGGCTTCAGCAAAGTGTTAAAGTCGTGTTTGGATCAATTGATCCACCTTGGGGCTTCTAGTGTTAAAGGCATTTAAAATTCATAGTTTTATAATTATTCGGATATTATTTCTCTCGTGAGTAGATAATAAATTTAAAATGGTATAAAAGCCAAGTTTTTTTTAATAAATCAGAACTAAATGTAAACACCAAATGAATCACAGATCTTTTGATATTTTGGCGTGAAAAGTATTTTTTATTTTATTTCTGTAACTGGTTTGTAAAATAAATCAATCACAGAAATTTCAAGGATGTCTAATTTAGTGTGGAACAATCTGAAATAGTTATCAAAAATAGTTGGTTTGAGAAGAGAATTTAACGGAAAATCGAAATAAAAATTACATCAGCTATTCATTTTATTAAACTTTCCGGAACGTTTTTTAACAACACTTTCTAAAAGTGAAATTGTAAACAAGTATTAAATTGTCAGCGAACTTCAGAGTCACATAAAAGCTACAGAGCTTTTTCTATCAAGCAAAACATTCACTCCACATACAGGCCGTCGGAAAAATCTTATTGATTTGATGTGCAATAGAAAAGAAAAAAAACGCCAAATAACACTTTATATCTGGGGCGGATTGTGATCCTAATATATCTGGGGCGGATTGTGATCCTAATAGATTATTGGGTTGTTACTCATTTTCTTCAGTCTGAAATATTTTACCAAATACGTTTTGGAACACATCACTTATTACTTTATTTTATATTGTTACTAAATATTACTTACACATCATTTATTTTGAGTTTTTGTTGAAATGCACTTTTTTTTTATATTTAATATAATACGAGTTTTTTTAAAATAAAACAAAAATGATTGTATTACATAATTTAGAATATGTTATATGATATTGGAGTTTTCGACCTGCGCTAACGTTTTTCACTTTTAAGAGAAGAACGACGTAAAAAAATCAAAAACCCAATAAGCAATTTATGTTACTGGTGCACAAACTGATCAATCACTGAATCAATATTTACTTTTTATGGGATAAAATTTGTAATTTCTTGTGGATTAACACGATCTATCCCAACCATGATATTTTAGAGTAAAAAGAGTCGTCATGGACTAGTTTTTCGAATGGCACTACACATTTTTGCAAAATGATAATAGTAGGCCAACAAGACGGAGTGACTAAAGCTACAACAGGTTCCCTTACATCGCAATCTAAACCAATGAAAGATTCTAATAGCTCTTCTTGAACGGCATGTTGTGGTTTTAATGTGCGTCATTTTTGCAAACTATTGACAAATGTCAAAATGCAAAATTTGACAAGAGTCGCAAGTTGTATTTTAAGAATATATATATATATATATATATATATATATATATATATATATATATATATATATATATATATATATATATATATATATATATATATATATATATATATATATATATAGCGAACAATTTTTATTTTGTTCGGTTGGCTGAGAAGAAAGAATTAAAAACATAGATGGCTCTTAAATGAACTGAACAACAAGCTAACTGGCCATGTCTATTATTTCCGGAATATGAAGATGGACAGCCAAAGTGATTTATTTGACAGATGACCACTTTCTTCGTAGTAAACAATATAACCTCAGAACAACATGTAGCGTACTTGCTTGCTGCTCTACCGTTAAAGACTTACAAGATCATGGAAGAATTGACAGCACCAGATGTTCCAGAGAACGTTTCGTACAATTAACCGGTGACGAAATAGGAAACGCTGGAATTAAGAAAATCCTCGTTAATCTCACGGTATGAGTTTGGTAAAACTTATCGTGGCAATGAAGAATCTATACAGATGTTCGCGCATCGAGTGATTCGAGCAGCTCAAGATTGCAAGTTCTTGCCCTCAGAGAGAGACAGCCGACTTCGTGACCAATTCATTATTGGAATTAATGATGGTGCTATTCTACGAGCTATTCTTCGGGGAGAAGATGCGTTGAGCTTTGACGATTCTGTCATGACTGCATCTGTGGTTGCGCAAACCAGATCAGATGCGGCATGCTTATCTGTAAACGAAGAAGTAAACGCAAGTTACCGGGCGACTGAGACTGAGATGACAAGTTATACACGAAGAAAGAAAGAAAAGAGATGTTACAACTGTGAGTCATTAGATCACTTTGCAAGTGAGTGTACCTCTTAATGCAAGAAATACTCGCATAAGCATGCTGCGAAAGACTGCTACAAACGTCTACGAAACCAGGAAAACTTGACTGGGAAGAGTTCGCATTAGGTATTTTAACAAGAACTCGTCCCGAAACAATACTACCCACTATCGACTTGGTAGTAAACGGAAGAAAAGCTACAGGGCTTGTGGATACTGGTTGTTCGCAATCAATAATCACCAAGAAGTTACTGCTGTCTGACTATAAAGTAATTCGTGCCGGAGATGTTGCAACAATGGGCGGAATAATTCGATGTGAACGAACTTATCCACACTTAAAACCAACGCATCCACCAAGCACCCAACGAAAGGGTGCTTGGTGGATGCGTTGGTTTTAAGTGTGGATGAAATAGAAAACAAATACGACATGATTATAGGCATGGATCTAATAAAGACGTGTGATGGACTAAAAATTGGCACTGGAAAATTGAAGTTTTGTAATTCTGTGATTAAACTGTCATCGACACCTCGTGTTGCGACAATTGAAATTGGAACAAGCAAAGCTTATTTTGATGGCAAAAAAGTTGATTGTTAGTTGGGTGTGGGAGAATGAACCTAAAATGAAAAACAGTAGAAGTCAGTATAATTTGTCTGACCAACATTGTGAGGCGTTCAACAACGAAATAAATGAATAGATTAAAGAAGGTATACTCATCAAATAAGACGACGAAGTTATGGGAAAAGCTAAAGGTCTACTACCGTTCATGTGCGTCATTCAAGATAGTAAAAAGAAAATAAGATCTGTGCTTGATAATCGCGAGCTTAACAAAAGCCTCTACAAGGGATGCAGATGTCATCAACGATGCAATGAGGAATAGGAAACTGATGAGTAAAAATAGCAATGACTCGGTGGTGGATCTAAAACGAGCATATCTACAAATTCATGTGCATAAAAGACGTTGGCCTGACCAAACTGTCATTTACAAAAATCAGCGCTATGCACTTACACGTTTGGGTTTTGGTTTGAATTTAGCACCAGTGATGATGAGCTTAATATTGCGATATGTTCTCCAACAAGATTCTGCACTTGCAAAATCAACAAGAGGATATGTTGATGACACCCTAGCAACCAATGAAAATGGAAGAAAGCTGGTGGCTCATATGAAAAAATGGGGTCTTCACGCAAAAACACCTGAATATTTTGGCGAAAACCCAATTCGTGCACTAGGATTGGAAGTCACAGTAAATCCATTAACAAAGGAAATGTTTTGGAAGAGAGGGCGTGAGATTCCCATTGTTTAAACTGTGCTCACCAAGAGGGATATATTCTCATTATGTGGTTATCTGATTGCCAATCTACCAGTTGCTGGGTGGTTTAGACTCGCATGCAGTTACATAAAGAGATGTACAAACGAATTAGATTGGGATAAACCTATTATGGATAAGCATGTTATTTAAATGATGCAGGAAGTTGTAGATAAAGTTGTAAAATGCGATCCGGCAAAAGGTTCATGGAATGTTAAACCAAATGCATCCTTAACTGTATGGTGTGATGCAAGTTCGCTGGGAAAAGGAGTTTTAATAATGCAAGGTGACAAAAAAATGGAAGATGCGACGTGGCTCCAACCAAAGTCCAATGCAATGCACATCAACGTAGCTGAATTGGATGCATGTATTGAAGGTTTAAATATGGCATTGAAATGGAACCCAAGTGATATCTCTATTAAAACTGATTCTCATAGTGTATTCAGCTGGTTAAATTCTGAATTGACTTGTGACAAACCTGTAAAATGTGCTGGGCAATGCGAAATGTTAATTCGACAAAGGTTTCAAATATTTGGAAAATTAGTCGAGGATTATGCCATAAATGTAAATGTTACATGGGTACCAACGACAAAAAATTCTGCAGATGAGCTCACAAGAGTGCCAAAAAATGGATAAAAACCAAAGTTGCAAAGCAAGAATGTGATGTCATTTATAAGTACAATTATCAGCAGATTCAAAAAATTCATTCAATAGCACACATGGGAGTTGCCAAGAGTATAGAATTATGTACGCGTGCCGGTATCCGCGCTGACAGAGACACAGTGAAACAGGTCGTCGCTGAATGTGATGAATGTAATTCAATTGATCCTAATGTGATTTCGTGGGATAAAGGAAATCTTGCTGTTAGTAAAGTATGGAAAGAGTACCCTGCGATGTTACTCATGTCGGTTCGGTGCTATATCTCACCTGGATCGACTGTAGCCCAAGCAGATATACGTTATGGACACCATAAAGCGACGAAAGTGCAGCAATGGTTGTTCAATCTTTAGAAACAATATGGTCATCATTTGGACCTCCTTCTGAAGTTCTTCTAGATAATTTTAAGTCGTTTAGATCTCAGACTATGCAAACTATGGCGTTGAAATGGGAAATAAGACTTATCTATCGGGCTTTTAAAAAACCATCGGGAAATGGAATTGTTGAAAGAGTTCATCGGATTGTAAAAAGAACAAATGCAAGAGTAAAATGTGGTATACCCATGTCTGTATTCTTAATCAATAAAGTTCAATTAAAACACAGCACACCTTTTGAAATCTTTTGTCAACATTACAAACGCGTTCGAATTCCTGGAATCGATAAAGCCGAATCAACACAGAAGACATTGACTGAGTTTCAAGGATGGAAAGTCGGCGATAAAGTGTGGGTGAAACCCAAGCATATGACGCCATGTACTCAACGATGGTTGAAAGGAAGTGTATTGGCACTGCATAATGGATTAACAGCTGACGTTGAAGTCAACGGACATACGTTACCACGACATTTTTCTCATCTGCAGCATCGTCGGGTAGACAAAAAAGAAGAAAATATAAAAGCTGACATCGATTACGATTTGAAACTATTGAAACCTCCCGAAACGAGCTTCGTCACTGAAACACATCGTCAATGAAACTCCAAATATTCAAATAAATTTTTCGGATGGTGACAGAGCTGACAATAGTATGGACAGCGCTAATCAACACTATCCAACTAATCACAGCCTGTTCGATTTACTCGCTATAGAAGAAGAGTACTTCCTAACCGGAAGTATCATGATTACGTATGAGCTCTTGTTGAGCTGGGGGAGATGTTGTGGTTTTAATGTGCGTCATTCTTTCAAATTATTGACAAATGTTACACGTTGTTTTTTTGGTGATGATGAGAACGTTTTTTTTTTGTAAAAACATTATTAATTATCGACAAGAGTCGCAAGTTGCATTTTAAGAATATATATAATTAATTTTTATTTTGGGCAGTTGGTTGAGAAGAAAGAATTAAAAACATTGATGGCTCTTAAATGCGTTGAATAACACGGCATTAGGATCTTATTCTCGCAAACGATCAAGCTCTTCTGTCAAAAATTTGAACGGAAAAATTAATTGAGCTTTTTTACCCATTTTGTGAAATGGTCTGCGGTTATCTAACTTTTAGCTGATTCTGATGTCAAAGGAGTTGTTTGATATGCTTAATAATGCATAGTGAGGTTTTATATTTGTTGATAAAAAACGTAGATAATTTTTTCTCGTTACACTGCTCCCATGCCTGCTAGTTTGAGACTACTATTTTTCCACCGGAACATTTCTTTCGTGATAGATGGTTCGTTTTGTTTGTGAGGACTGTTAAAACACCCAAAATCAGCAATGACACCATACCTTTATGCTAACTCTTTGTAAGACATCCCTTTCTTCAGTTTCTTTGCTTCCTTGCATTTTTCCATAGATTTGTTTGTAAGTCTTCGTTTAACGAGCGGCATGACTTCAATTTTAATAGAAACAATCAATTTTTAAAGGAAAACTTTTTGAAAATTTAAAATTTTAAAAATGGAATGTTATTAAAGCATTTGAAAATGCAAAAATCTCGCCCAGAACTTCTGAAAACTAGAGGAAAACGAGAGAATATTGGACCAGGGACCAAAATTATTGTTCAAGATACCAAAAGGTTCGAGATATCGAGTTCGAGATGTCGAGTTTGAGATGTAGAGAGAAATAGACCAAAGGACTGCGTAATGCACTGGAACTGGGAAAGGAGAGACTGGGAAAAAAGTTCGAGATACCCAAAAATTCAAGATATCAAGTATTCGAGATATCGAGACTAAACAGTAGTTTTATAGTTCGCAATATTAACCGAAAGACATTAGTACTTGAATCATAGTTAAAGAAAGAAAAAGATAAAACGTCGAAGTTTCTTTCCAAAAAAATTTTCAAGAGTACACATTAGAAAAAAAAATTGTTAACCATATTTAAATTACAAAAATGTTTATTAAGAATATTTAACTGTTTAGCAATGCATAAAGATGATGTGAAAAATCACGTTCTTGATGTATTTGTAAACAATCTAAATTTATTTACCTTATGAAATTTAGTAATTTCCGTTGAGCGTTTAATCTTCTTTTTAAATATCCGTCTTCATATTCTGATATAATATAATAAACTGCCTTTTTTTTTACCACATAAGAAATACGGTGTGAAAAGCTTTAGAAAATAATTTTAAATAATTTTTCTGTAAAACTTTCCTTTCCTAAACAAGTTAAAAATAAACATAATAGATGTTTATCTTTTTTGCAGCATACTATCAATAAATATACATAAGTTCATCATTTAAAAAACAATTTCGAATGCTTTGATAACATTTTTTAACCGATTTCAAATGTTTTGATAACATTCCATTTTTTTAAAAGTAAATTTTCAGAAAGTGTTTTTTAAAAAGATTGTTTCTATTAAACGTAAGAATGTTTTTTTTTTTTTAATCTTTCAATCAGGTCAACACAGTGATAAGTTGGTAACCTAAAAAGCACAGACGAGTATAGGAATGCTTTAAATTAGGATTTCCCAAATTTGTACCGTTGATCAGATACTGTCTAATTCAAATCACTGCGTTTCAATGAGAGCCAATTTACTTAATTCAACAAGGTTTTATGTCAAGGTGACAATTTATACCTTGACTGCGAATAGTAAGCATTTGTTCGGACATGCAAGCGTTCTTTGATCCATTCCTTCCTGTCAGGAAAAAAAAAATGTTACTGCTGTTTTATCGTTTGAAGATTAAACGTTAGGGATTAGATATTTAAAACATTTTCCAAAACAATATAATTTTTGTTAATATTACAAGTAAATTTACAAAAATGAGGAAGCTAATCTAGTATTTTTTTTTTTTTAAAAGGAACACCACTGACGGCCGATAATTCAGGCTTACGGCCGGCTAATATTGAATATTTGGAAGGTTAGCAGCATCAACTAAATTATTAGAGGAAAAAAATACCTCGAGATTTTATTGCAATAATTTTACTCTTTTTAGAAAATTTAAATAATTGGTTTGAAAATTTTCAAAGATTTAAAAGCAAATATCATCACAAACATCGTGATAAATAATTCAATACACATAAGACCGTTTTATTAGTTTTTCTGCGTTTTTAAGTTTTAAGGATTTGATTTAACATAAAATACCACTCAGAAATATCAAATTTTTTTAACAATAATAAGTTATCTTTTTTTATTTAAAATTTATTAAAGAATCTGAAACCGTTTTTTAATATTTAGCATAAATGCTTAGAAAATTAAACTTTACTGAACAATTAAATTTTTACTTTGTCCAAAAAGGCTGCCCAAGTATAGTTTTTTAAAAGAGGTTTCAAAGTAAGTTAATTGTTTCCCCCCACCCCCCCACCCCAATACCCCACCTCCCACCCCAACACCACCATTATTCAGAACATCTGTAAGATTAAAGGCAATCGGTGGATTTTTCATAATTTACTTTTAGAAATTTCTTAAAAGCAAGTTGTCATCTTTGAATTACATTTATCTATATTCTATGGTGTTAACCTTATATTTTAAATGGGTTATATAGATAAAATAAACTCAACAACCACTAGTCTTCTAACAACAGATTTACTGAGCTCAATAGATTCATCTTTTTTCCAAATTAAACTCTATTAATACTTCTGAAAAGGTTTCTATTTAAATTGTATCTGGATGTAGGTTAGTTGATAGTACTGTTTTAGCAGTTGTTGTTCAGTTATCATTTGTCCAGAGTGAAAAAAAAATTTGTTCCGTGTAACATTTAAAATTTGCAACACTCGATGCTAAGTTGAACATAACGAAATAAACGATAATAATGATGCAAACTTTAACATTGCAAGATAAGCATCAGGAGTGACTTTTAAAACTTAATATGATTCCTGAAAATTTTAAGATAGATGGTTACAATAGTGAAAGTAAAATATACTTATACCATTCGTCGTATATAAATCAATCAGAAGTAAAATTGCGTAGCAAAATAATCAGGGACAATTAAATGAACAGAAATGATTAAAAAAGAAAATTAAAAAAAAAAAAAAAACACAAAAACAAGCAACTCCTTATGCTGCTTAATTTTTTTGTTTTTACCTTTACGTACATGGTTTATTTTTTAATTATTTTATTGGCATTGTTTTAGTCTAATTTTTAAAAATGTTTTTCGCAAACTTTTATTTTTGAAACTCCTGTCAGATATTTCAATTTCTAGATATCAGTTTTTAACGAAATTATTAGCAATTATGTGTTTTTTTTTTTTATGTAATGCAGCTTTCTAAAAGTAAATTATAAATATTGTGGATTTTGAGACATTGCAGTTTCATCAATGAAAAGCTGCTAGTTTAAAAATATTCATAGCCTGTGCATTTGTTACACGGAAACCAATTATCAGATTGAAAAACTTTTAGCGGGTTTCGTTGATCAAACAGTTTTTCAATCACTTGTCAAGTTTTTACTTTGAATACTCTATGAAAACCTGAAATTTTTTGGACAGATACGACGTGCGCATTTTCTTATGTCCGCTATTAAGGCTGGTTGTCATGGCAACAAAACTACCTGTAATTTTACAATTCTGCATCCTTTGATAAAATATTTTATATGGTCAATATATATATATATATATATATATATATATATATATATATATATACATATATATATATATATATATATATATATATATATATATATATATATATATATATATATATATATATATATATATATATATCTGCGTGTGTAAAATATATTTTAACAATAAGGTTTCATTTTTATGCTATGTTATAGGGGGTATGCCACTTTAACGTTGACAAATACTGTAAAATCGTCAATTTTTTAACTTAAAATTTTACTGCTCAACACAGTTTTCAAGCTTTCAGAAGAACGCAACGTCTACTTCTTTTGTGGACGTTTATGAAATCTTCACTTTGAAACAGCTTGTGCAGGTTACCTCATTGACAGGACGTATAAGCAGCGTTTATTTTAAAAAAAAGTGAATATGCACTGCGTATAATTTTTTTCGAAAAAGACATAAAATCAAATAATTTTTAAAGATAACTTTATCGTGGAAAAATTTTAGTCTACAGGAAGGAACAGTTACGAAGAAGGATATTTAATGAACAAGAAATACACGTCTGAAAAATATAATGAACAAGAAATACAAGTCTGATAAACATGAACAAAAAATAAAAGTCTGTCTTCTCTTTGCAAGGAATATTGTATATGATAAAAAGTAAACGCATACCGCGTTAATTACTAACAAAGAAAAAGCGAATTTTAAGCGAATAGCGGGATTATATCGGAATGTAAGCGGAAGTACTTGAAAAAGCCATGTGGCTAAAAAACCTCATTTTTTTCTTTTTCTTTTTTTTTTTTTTATAAATTTTTCTTCTGATACAAATCGATACTGATCGCTTTTTTTTGCTGGTCGGAACTACGACTTCCATAAACAATAAGACAACATCCTACCAACGTCAAGTACAAATAGTTAGACCGCATTTTTGTGCTTGTTATGAAACTCTTGTCAGAAATTATATACATTTTTCGGCGGATCAGAGAATCAGTTTTGACAAAATCAGGATGCTGGTGAATTGATACGCTATTTATTTACTAAATGCTCCACCCATTTGGAAATTAGGATTAGGCGCAATTATATGTGCAGTATAAACGCGACATTTTAGTTCTTATCACGCTCTAAAAGACACAAAAGAAGTTGAATTGAAATGATTTTTTTACAGCTGTTTACATATATCTTGCTTCTGCAGTTCTTTAACTTAGTTCAGTCTGGTTGCTACGAAGAGGTCCTTTCTAAAAACATGTCTTCGAAAGCAAACGAATGCAACACGATTCCGTTTTTAATGTTTATTGAAGAAGAAGAATGCGAGATAAAAACCGTACTTAATAACTACTGTAAGGGTTTTTGTTGCTCCGTTACCATGACAAACGAAGACGGAAAAGAACTTAAAAGAGTATCGTCGTGCCAACCAGAAGAAACATATAAAAAAGTTGTTATTTTAAACTGTAAAAAGAAAGTTCTTGGAAAAGAACTCCTTTATGACAAGCCAGTCGAGATTGAAATTTATAAAAAGTGTAAATGTCAAACGAATGTGAACCAAGTGAATTAAATCAACGAAAACATTGAGTTGAGTTGATCGAATTAAAACCAAGAAAATTCATTTACCAAGAAAAACACCGCTTTAAGGAATGAAGGAGTCTAAATATATGGAGACAGCTCTGCCATTGCTTAAGGATAAAGCTACTCGCTTGATTTAAAAAAAGTTCTTCTTTCAATATTTTTTCAGATTCGCATATGAAGATTGAGTTAGGAGTTTGCCTTACAACAAGAACTTTGGCTATCGTTCATTTATTGAATTCTTTTGTTTGTTCGTTTCTTCTAACGCTGACTTAAGCGTATTTTATACTGCTAAATTTAATTTCAGTTATAATTGTATTTCTTATTTAACAACACATTTACTATGACCTATATTTATTGTTAAACGTGTAATTTTTTATTTATCAAAAATACTATTTTAAATGTTAATATATTTAATTTGTAATTTTTACCGTTATGAATATTTTTATTAAACAATAAATCTTGTAACGTGAGGTTATCATGCTTAATTATTTTCAGTAAAATACAACTCGTTACACGCACGTGTGCGCACGCACTCTTTGCAATTTAGCCACGCGAGTAACAATTTTATAGCTAGAGAAAGAATAACTGAGGATCAAAAACCGGAAATGATTTTAGTTTAGAAATATTTTATCAAGTAAATTAATTAATATTAGATATATATTAGCTATACAGTTAGAGAGATAAGCATACGGACAAAAAAACTTTATTGTGAAAAATAATCTTGGATAAATTATTTTAAGAAAGAGGAAGTTTTAGATGAAAATATTTAGGATTATTCTGAAAGTCAAGATTTTAGATTAAAAAAAAAAAAAAAAAAAACTACACTAATTTAAAAAAATCTTAGCTCAAAATAAAACGATTCCTAAAGGGGCCATAAAATCTCAACAAAAGATAATTACGCGAACATAATCAAAGTTTTCTGAGTGATAATTTCAAAAAAAGGTTTTTAAATTATTCATGGTATTTTGTTATCGAATAATGAGTAAACGTCAGTAATCGAATGATATTTTGTTATCGAATAATGAGTAAACGTCAGTAATCGAATGATATTTTGTTATCGAATAATGAGTAAACGTCAGTAATCGAATGATATTTTGTTATCGAATAATGAGCAAACGTCAGTAATCGAATGATATTTTTCAAAGCAATTTGATTCGTCATTGATATCATCAAGAATGGCAATTATAACCAAGGTATGGTCGCAAGCTTAGAGCAACTTAATGAGTTGTTCAAACAAGCTGAAACTAGATAAAACAAGATGAGACTTAAAATGGCATTAGGAACATTAGCTACTTGGTTAAAAAGTACAAAACACTTGAATGTGAAAATTCAGCCAAAATCAGGAGCTAAGCGCAAAACAACAATTGATTGACAAATTGTCAAGATGGTGCAGGAAAACCAATTAATATTTACATCAAAAGTGTCGTTTCATCTTGAAAAAAAACCTTGAATTTACGGCTTGGAATGGAAGAAATAAAAACAAGAGTTTATTGATGGAATTACTAACTCTGATGTTCATGTCAACATTCTTAGTAAAAAACTTCTTGTCTCAACTCGAACCCCCTGCGAAATCTTTTGAAATTTTTTTCTTGCTTCTCTTTTTGTTTTAATTATTTTTTCAAATCTTTTTTTTGTAATTTTATCGCTGTCTAACATTTTTTAAACGCGCAATCCTTTCTGATTTTTTGAACGCGCAATCCTTTCTGATTCTTAAGAAAATCTCCATCTGTTTGTCTAGCTTTTAAACCTTTTATTTTTTGCTTTCATGATGATACCTTTACAATTTTTTTGACTTATACCAAATACCTCCTCCAGCATTCTAGAAAAATTTTCTCATTTTAAAACCATATTATTTCTTAAACGATATCTGTGTTTGTTCAAATCTTTTCTCTTCCTTTCAAAGTCAACAATATTATTTCTAAATGGAAATTGGAAGAATTCGTTAAAAAATATTTTCAATACGATATTTGATTGAAATATAAATTAATAAATATCTTACTATAATATAATAAACACCTGATACGCTGGTTAGTATTAACGTAGGGAATTCCTGCTTTTGCCAAAATCTCTTCACCTGGTAAACGACGCACGGTAAACATTTTTAGAGACAACCTCCTCAGTTGAGTTTTGGAGACAACCTCCTCAGTAAAAACTGAGCAATAAAAAAAATCACCAAATGGACTTGGTGATTTTTTTTTGCTGCTCAAATTACAGATATTTTAATTAAAATTATTTTTCAAAGTTAGCTCTGTAATGATAATATTGCAATATCGGGTGCGGCATGTCGGGTGCGCCATGTCGGGTGCGGCATTTTGTTTTGCAACATTTAAATAATTTAACATTAAAAAATATTCAATATAATATTTACTTAATTAGACTTTAATAAAAAAATAATTAATCATGGATATTAATAATAATATCTCCGTTGATTTTTTTCTATTGAATAAACTCGAGACAGAATACGCCTATTACTTTCCTAGTAAAATTTTCGTCGATTTTTTAAATTGCTTTTTTAATTTCCTTGATCAAATTTTTTCGTATTGTTACTTTTTGGTAATTGACATTCTTACTGATTTCGTTCCATACCGAATAGTCCATTTCATTCAATACTGGGTATATTTGGAGGCCATTTTTCTTTCGGTATAAAGGATTTGAAGTTAATTTTGTACCAACTTTGAGCCAAATTACTCGTATATAGTTTCGCGCCATCTTGTTGAAACGTCCAATCATCACTGTTGAAAAGCTTGTTACCTTCTCTCTTATAAAGTTTCAAAACATCAATATACTTTGCCTTTATCAAAAAAGAAACGCTTCGTGAGGAAATTCCACATTACCCCCATAGCAACCGTTACACTAGAAGGGTATTTCACTTCTTCAATCACGCCATCCGCTTCATTTGCACTTTGCCGATCAACGCCCCAAACAATGTCGTTTTGTGGATTATAGTAGCCATCTGACGTGAATCTTTTTGTTTGTAAAGATTGTTTTTCAATTTTTTCTCGATTCAGGTTCTTTCTCATCCAGAATCAACTTGACTTTTTTTTTTGCTTTATAATCTGAAGTTAATTTGGGAATTCTGATTTTTTTTTTATGGATATTTACATTAATCTTCTTTTAGCACTCGTCAAATGGTTCTGTTGCTGATACCGAATTCTTGTGCAATGGTTCTTGAACTTTTTCGATGGCTTTTGGATTTAATACTTTTTTTTGACTAAATCGATCTCTTTGTTTGTTTGCTACGCTGTCGTACGGTCTTTTTAGTTGCATCTAACGATCCAAATTGTTGATAACGGGCGATCCATCGAAATATATTTGAGCAATCAACTTTATTTGCTTAAAATTTGTCGAATCCGGAGCTTTTTTCTTTTCCTTATAGTGGAAAATAGGCAACTCTCAAAAATCTTTCAATTTTAATTTTTGTTAATTAATTAGTCAATGATATAGAATATGAATGCATGCTATTAATATTTAATACAAGTGTATATATTTCATAAAATAGTTATAAATTTATTTGATTATTGCAATTATGTGATATTGCAAAAAAACATTACGTTGCAAAACATGTCGCACCCAATACAGTTTTCTATTGGTATTGTTTTTTTTTTCAACTATTGCTTATTGACATTAATTTTACATAGACTAAAATAAAAACAAATTTTAAAAATTTCGAAAAAAAAAAAATGCTGTGTATGTATGTATATATATATATATACATACACAGCGTGTGTATGTATGTATATATATATATACATATATATATATATATATATATATATATATATATATATATATATATATATATATATATATATATATATATATATATATATATATATATATATATACATACACAGCGTTAATCCAAGAATTTAGAAAAGAGTAGGGGCTTAATTTTAGTTACATCATTCCTTCCTCCCCTCACCCCTTTAACGGAAATTCCTGGATTCGTCGCCGGTTGAATGGCTGGCTCAAAGTCAAAATCCTTAATCCAACTAAACATCTGTGCGCTGTTTGTATCAAAAGGCTGGATCACAATTTCTCAAAAAGAAAGAAGAGCAAAAGATCTTGCTCTAAGAAGCTTGGACTCAAATACGACAAAGAAGTTAAATCAATACAAAATTGACATAATTTCTTTATCGTATATGACAGAAGTCATTAAGTTCAATGGTGGCCCAACTCAAGTTGATTTTTTTACGCGACCGCGATCAAAATTTCTTTACATTATTTCTTTAAGTAATTAATTTTTTAACTAAAAAGTTACAAAAATTAATTACTTAAAGAAATAATGTAAAGAAACTTTGATCTCAAAATTTTTGGATGCTTATTAAACGTTGAAAATTTTGCTCAAAACCAAAAAAATCAAACGAAACTTTCTTAGACTTAAGTATCAGTGTTACAGTTGTTCAACTTCGTTCAACTTCGTTAAACGAAGTTTAATGAGCAAAACGAATGCCAAAATTAAAGTAAATCTGCACATTGGTCTTGTACCAATGTGCAGACTTAATTTAATTTTGGCAATCTATCGTATAACTTTTAGCCATTTTTTGCATTCCTTTATCGCTACTTGATTTCAACTTATCTTTCAGGTAGTTTTTGCAATTTGCTTGATATTGTTCTACAAAGAGATTGGTTGTAAATAATTTAAGTGTCTCAAGCTGTTTGGTATATCAGATATTGATTGTAGCTGCAACATCCGATATACCAGACAAATTATCGTTATTAAGCGTCATTAACGTAAAAGCAGATCTTTTCCGATCTGCTTTTACATTAATAATGGATCGTTGACAAATGTAGCTGGTACACAACTCCACCAATAAGTAATCGTTGGTTACTTTAAACTCCCTATAGGTGTTAAATTAAATTACTAAAATACAAGTATTTTAGGGTCTTATCTTTTTATATTTCTCTTCCCTTTTCTCTGTAAGTTTCTTGTATAGCTTTTTCTCAGATGCGATGAATTTTATTGTTCTCTGCGAAGTAACCAACAGTTATCACTAATCATGTTCACATTTCACCGCTCCTGGTATTAGTTCTCCATTTCTTTTATGTCCTGATGAAACCGTCCCCTATCCGCTTCACTAACATTACCCATGTTTTTAGGAATGGAAGAAGTGGACTTAGGACACATCAGACAACCAAGGTTTTGAATTTACCTATCATCACTTATCTCTATCATACTGTTTTGAATTACCTCTATCATATTATTTTAAGTTATCTCTATCACATTGTTTTGAGTTTTGAATTTATCTATCATACTGGCAACGATAAGTTGATAGTTTGGCGCTTTCACAAGTCTTTCACTAAATCATTCAAATCAGCTTGTATAAGCCACTATGATTTTAAATTTTTTGGAGAACGTTAGAACTCATCAGTTCTCAGTGAACTTTCACTAAATTTGGAACTAGATTGAAAAACCTCATTAAAAGACTGAGGGGCAGCTCAGGGACAAGATGTCCCACTCAGTGATTTATTGACCAATCAACCGAAGTGAGGTTGGAACCAATCAACCAAAGACCAATCAACCGAAGTGAAGTTGGAATAGACAATTGCTTTCTTTTTTTTGGAATTATGTGTAAAAGCATCAATGCTGAAAAAAAAAAAAGTTATAGATAAATGCATTCTGCTCTTTCTTTACACCATTTTGTAAGATTCTCAACCAAAAATTTGCGAAGAACCCAACATTTATCTTGATTTCTGATTTCTACACTAAAAATGCAAAGTATATATATATTTTTTTACTAAGTCACTAATATTCCTTTGATATTTTAACTAAAAGTCACGACATTTAGACAAAAAGTGTTCGGAGAATTTTTACAACCGCGATTAGCGATACTTCGAGTTTGAATGACAACCACGATCTGGCGTACTTCGAGTTTGAATTACAACCGCGATCAGCGATACTTCGAGTTTGAATTAAAAGCATAGAAGTGAAACACTGCGATGCGAAGTTATATTTTAACTGGAAGAAAACAAACAGCTGTGCTATTTATCAGAAATACCGACCTAATTACAATTGATTTTACTACCAACTTTAAAACATTACAACTTGTTGCCAACCTAATAACATTTGCCAAACTAATAATATTTTTTAATGTTAAAATGTGAGAAACTGATGAGTGATACGATTTTTTTTTTTTGTTACTTTTTTGGGAATGACAACACAAAAAATAAGATAAAATTATTGAAAAAGTTTTTCAATTGATCAGAGTCAATGACTGGAAAATTACGTATGATTATCGGATCAATCACTGGAAAATTACGCGAAAATTACTTTTATAATAAACAGAATTGTAGATGCATGATTTACAGGTTTTTATTCAATCTTTAAGAAACACAGTGTCTTTCTTAAGATCGATTAAAAATCTCATTTTTCATCATGCTTAAACCTGTATTCTTGCGAAGTTGATCAGAGAGTTTTGAATCGGATTTCAATTCTTAGAGTAAGCTCATGGACATCTTCCCAGTGGTCATGCAACGTCCGCACAACGTTTTACGAACGTCGTGCGGACGATGGATGCCCACTGGGTTGTGGAGAAGTCGTAAAAATGAAAACCTAATGACAATAATAAAAGAAAAGGTCACAATCACTTAAAATCAAAGTGAGTGAATTTGGACAGAATTTAAAAGTGGTTTTTCGTTTCACATACATATGCTTTACTATAACTAAAACTGCTCATTTTAGATTTTCCGAAAAGGTCAATTTTAGGAGGCGGAATTTCAAATACATTTCAATGCAATTTTCATGGATCTTTTGTTACTTTTACAGAGCTTTTTCAATTGATTAAAAACGACAAAAAATATTTTGATGGTGAACAATAAAATATACACAAACGGTTGAGAATTGGGAAATATAATTACTAAGATGTTGCATTCAAGCTAACAAGCTAAGATGCAACGGTAGCTGGAATTAATTTTGAATGAACGTCATTTAACATTCAGCTGTTCCTAAAAGAAGCAGCAAAAAGCTTCATTCACTTGCTTTTGCACAACTATGAATGTAATTTTTTCGATTCCTTGATTGCTGCGCGATAAAACTATGCATAATCTGCAGGGATTAGGATTATTTTAAGCCAAGTTTTGTTGGAATTGGATATGTTTAAATGTTTTGACTATGTCTAACGCAAAGCTTAAGCTGGATTACACAAGTGTTTTTAATAATAATCTGTTAGCATATCAGAAAAGAAAATCCCCATTCAGAATAGAGGGTTCGGAAGTGTGATTTGGCTTCAGCAGAGCAATTTAAATACCGCCAAAAGTTATTTAAAATCCCCTTTTTTTAAACAGGAAAAATTACTAAAACGAAATAATTTTGGATTATTGCTAAGATGGCTTAAAATTGGTTTAAATGACTGAAAACTTTAAGGAATTTTGTTTGAAATTTTTTTTTGTTTTAATCATAAATTAAGAACCTTTGAGTTTATTGAGCTTCATCATATTAAAATTACAGGTTATTAATAGATTATAAATATCGTTAATTACATTTAAGAAAAACAAAAGCTATTTCAATTACAAATCACTTGTAGAGTGCGTATTTGAAGCTTTTCATTACGTAACTATTCGAACTATTCAGTCTTCCATTTCACCACGTCAAACTTGGTGGCGGCGGAATTAAGCCGATTGTTATTTTAATGTATTTCAATCGTACATTGACAAAATAATCCCCAAAGTTATTTGAAGCGAAAACCATAGGAAGCAGAGCACAAAAGTCTTTTTTTAAAATACTTTCAACTACCTTTAGCAGCTCTAAGTCTCATGAAAAGGAAAAAAAGACCGTTTCAGTTCTTTTTCTTTGGATTCACAACAATTTTTGCAAAGCAGATTTATTTTTGCAAAGTAGATTTATTTTATTTATTTGCCAAGTCTAACAAGATTTTGTTTTAGACCAAATTCAATACCAGCCTTTGTGGAAATAAAAAGATTAAGGAATAATGGAGTTATTCATAAGTTCCAAAGTAGGTATTATAAAGGCGACAACGGCAATTAAAGTTTTAGTTAAAACATACAATTAGCTTTTTTGCTGTTAAGTCTGCAGTAGATAAAAAAAAAAGCATTTCGGAACAGCTTGGTTTAGAGTTTTCTAACATCTTAAAGACTGCAGAATGAGGCTGTTTCGGTAGGTGGTATTTTAAATTTAATTATTTGATTATTAACAACACCATTTGTTGCGTGTCGTTATTTATGCATCGTTTCCTAAAGGTTTCCTTTCTAATATTTAATTGAATTCTTACCGTTTTATTTACTATCCAAAATGATGTGGTTCTAAATATTTTTTTAATTATTCTATTATACATCTAAAACAAATAGTTAATCATTGATTTTTAAGAAAAAAATTGCTGGCAGCTGAAAACGAAACCAAGGATGAAAAGAAAAAAAGATGGCGATCAATAAAAATTCTTTATGTGACCATGTTCTTCGATAGCTTATGTAATTTTTTTTTTTTTTTTTTAATTTTTTTGTAATCAATAAAATGATCGTAGGACGCTGAAGATAAAATCTTCGCGAAGTGGGTTTCATCTTTTTTTTTTTTTGAATCTGATGAACGAGTTCAATAAAAAAAAAAAAAAATTCAAAGAATAAAGACTTGATTTTTCATTATCCATTTTTCTATTTTTCTTTTTTAGCTTTCTCCATTGTCCTCGCATCTATCTATCCTTACTTGTTAAAGGTAACATTACAAACATTTACAGCGATAAAAGATGACATAATTGTTAAACATCAGATTCCTCAATTTGTAATCTGTTAATTTTCTTTTCAAAACTACTTAAAAAATGTTTATGAGTTTTAAATGGTCGTTCAAATCCAATAAAATTCTAAACATTCCGAATTTCCAATATTCCTCAAGATATTTTTCAAAACTTTAACGTTAAGGAGAACATTGTACTCGTTTGTTCTGAGATTTCATTCGTGGGTAATATTTCTATTTGACGAAGCTTTCAAATAACTTTAAGACGATATTTAAAAATATATTCAAACTCTCTCTATTTAAAAAATACTAATGTGGAAACTAGTTAATTTAATTTGCCAACGAAGGATGTTCTTTTTTTTTTTGGTAGTCTATTTGCGAAAATCAGACTTTTGCAAATAAACTACCAAATAAAAATTACTAAATAAAAATACAATAAAAAGAACTCTTTAGGAATATATTTAACTTATGAATTTATAAAATATGCATTTTAAATCATGCAAATAGCGTTTTAAAACATGATGTAAATATTAATTTGTTACATGTGGACTAAATTTTAAAATGTATAAAAATATGCTGCAATTTAATTGAACTATAAAAGTATTTGTGTTTATTTTGAACATATTTGAAGCGTTGTAGTGTTTTAATTAAACCTCAAGACGTTGCCTTTCAGATTGATTCTAGCATCTCGCCTCTTTATGTTGGATGGGCAAACATCGGTTTTCAATTGGGTGGAATCGTAGTAGATTTCTTTATGGGATACTTAAGTAACAAACGAGGATCGACTCCACCGTTACTTATTTCCTTACTGCTCTTTGGACTTGGTAACCTACTATACGGCTACGCTCAATCGTGTGGTAAATATGGAGTTTCGATGGTCATCTTTTCCAGAACCATTATTGGTTTGTCCACGGGTAAGAAAATAAATATGGAAAAAATAATAAGCGTAGAGAGTGTGTACACGGGATTTGAAAAAAAAAAAAAAAAAAAAAAAAAAAAAAAAGCGCAAAAATTTAAATTAATAAAGTTTTTTTTCTTTTACAGTGGATTAAAATTTAAAAGAGAAGCTGAAGCGAGCATAACTATTGTTTTCTACTATGATTTTTTTATTGCTTTTTTTTTTTTTTTTTTACTACTTTGTTCTTTAAAAAGGTACCAACGTTGTTTCGAGAGCCGTAGCAGCAGAATCTACAACCCTAAAAGAGAGAACGAAAGTTATGTCACACATGTCAATTGCTCAAGGATTAGGTTTTTCATTTGGCCCAAGTGAGAAAATTTTACAATCAATAGTAAAAAAAATTTTAATTTAAGAAAAAGCTTGTTATTAAGAGTATGCTAAGCTTACGTTTACTAAACTCAAGCTCATATACTTTAGTTGCTCAGTTGTTAGCGGTTCCTTTGGGAGATAACGGAGTTGATATTCCCGCTTTAAAAGTTCACCTAAACGTATACACTGCGCCTGCGTTTGCCAGCTTATTTGTAACAGCATTAAACGCAGTTGTTATATTAATCTGGTACAGCGAGCATCGAGTAGACATTTATAAAGATCAAGAAAATGATGCTACGGTGCAAAAATTCAGTAAGAACCACGTTTTCTTTTAAACTTGTTAAATATTAAGCAAAATTCTTATCGAATTTAATTAAGAACTAATTCTTATCTATCTTCGGAATAATATGATTGATAATTTGAGGGAGTTTGGCTGTCAATAACATCAGTAAAAAAAACTTGTGTAAAACTCTGTATTACTTTTTTCTATTTTCTGAGACGGAGGGGGGGGGGGGGGGGGAAAGGGGAACGTAAATATAAATAAAACCAACAACAAACAAAAATCATTTACTTAATAAAAATAAAGTTAACTCATTTTTATTTCAGTAATTTTTCATGATACGATGTATTATTATTTTTATTACGTGTTTTGGGTTTCAACCAAATTTCAACAAATTTTAAGTTTAAGTTTTAAAAAATTTTATCCAAAAAATCTCACAAATACGAGTAAACAAATCAAGGGATTGAGGTAGCAAGATTATTACGGAGTTTCAACTGTAGAAAAGTTCGTATAGCTTGAATGTCTCCTTTAGGTCGGGAATCTTGCTGGGAAAAATTAGTGCTGACCGATCATTATCCAGATGAAACGACATTTTTATAGAAAATTTGTTAATAATTCTCTTTCCGAATTGTTCCTTTGATTTTCATTTTTATTAACTCACAAAACACATCAACGGCATGTGCCGTAGCTTTGTCCGAAAATGCTTAAGTTTGAGCTTAGTCCTCAAAACAGTTAACAAAGGGCTTTAAGCAAAAGTCCTCAAAACAGTTAACAAAGAGCTTTAAGCAAAATTTTTTTCTTTTCTCATCTTTTTTTTTTTTACAGCATTCTTAGTTTCTAATGCTGTAAAAAAACTCCTAAAGCAGGTTTTTGCTGCTTTTAACCGATGTTTTTTTTTCAGTCTTTAATCGTTTTACGAGTTGATTTTGAGTTAAGAGAAATAACCATTCTTCATACACAGAAGTTCAAAGAGACAAACTTTCGTATTCAGAGCGTGGCATGTTTTAAAACAACTGAATAAAATAAAATACTTTGTTCATTACCAAATTTTGCTCTCCCTCATTCTGACAGATCTTTACTCTCCCTCATTCTGACAGATCTTTACTCGGCCAAAAGATTAATTAACTGCCGAAAGAAGGCTATCAATGTAGAGTACTTGCATTTTCTCTAAAATGCAAAAAATTTTTTTCCAATCTTTTCGTTAAAAAGCAAGATAAATAAAGGAAAATCTGAGAAAATTTTCAAGTTTTTATTTATTTTTTTATTTAGAAGGAATTTGCGAAAATAACAACTCTAAACTATCGAGAAATACAACCGCCATTATAGTAAACATATTTGTATACTTTGCGGTACAAAATGCATTTGCAGTACAAGAGACGTAAGCTATTTTTCTTATTTAAATGCAAGAAAATAGTTGCAAATACAACAATCTTACATTATTTAAACTACGACTTTTTTTTAATATAAAGGATTCTGGCACCCCTTTCGATGGATATGTTTGCATGGAACGGCGAACAAGCAACACTTTGGGTGAGCTTTATATTCCTGGCTGCTGGTGTAATAGCAATTATATCTTTCATAGCAGCTGATATATTAGAGAAAAGGTAACACACTTAGAGGGTTAGTTTTAAGTAAGCAAAGCTCACGAATATAAGCTAAATGTTATTCTTACTAATTTTAGATTTAACGAAAGAAAATTGCTGCTCTTTGGGTTAGTTCTCATTTTTATAGGCTTTGCAGTTTATCTACCTTGGGGAAACGAAACTCCTCTTATTAAAGGTATATGTTATAAATATAACTTTTTTTCCAGAGAAAATGAAATAATCTAAATCTCTGCAAATGAACCAAAAAAAAAAATTCAATTCCGTTTTTAGATTTGAATCCACTATCAAACAACACCTCTAAAGTAGGATGTCCTGCGGAATACAAATGGTGTAAAAATACTTCCAAAATAAATCTTTTCCAAGTTATTGTAGGAATGGTATTGCTATCAATCGGTTATCCGCTTACTCTTGTTTTCATCGCATCTATATATTCAAAAATACTGTCATCTGAACCCCAGGTAAATTAAACTACTGCGTTGGTTTTTTCACTAACTCTTGAATAGCGTTATCTATCTTTTTTTAATTATCTCTTTTAGGGTGTGATGCAAAGCTTCTTAGGCGCATCCGGTGGTTTGGCAAGAACAGTAGGTCCGACTTTAGTAACATTTATGTACATAGAGCATGGACCAAGATGGACGTTTTTATGCGCAAATGGTTTTATTTTATTATCTATTATACTATTTATTTATTCATATAAAACAATAGTTCCATATCACTTGTTCATCGTCGAAAAAATGGGAAAAGAAATTCAAACAATATTGAGTGAAGATTTGTTAGTTGACCAAAAATGGAACGAGAAGCTAGAAACTGATATTGAAGCGCTTGATCTTTACACAGAAATGAACGAAAAAAATAAAAAAGTCGAGCAGCTTTTACCTTCTTAAAGGAATTAGCTAATAACGATCACTTTATGCGAAGAAGAGGCTTAAAAAAAAAAAAAAAAAAAAAGAATTAAAAGTACAATCAAGAAAGAAATGGATACTTCCCAAATACAGAAGTTAAAAAAATTACGAAAAACGAAAATTTATAGAATGAAAGCAGGAGACATTTGAATTCATGATTTAAATGGTCCAGAGATTTTTTTTTTATAGCGATTTCTGAAAGAATTTGCCAAAGAAAGTACTCAGCATTGATGGATATTTCACATATTGTGAACCTCATAAATATTTCAGTATTGAGCGCAGTAAATCATGTAAAATAAAATATGAAAAAAAGAAGTCTTATTGTTTCCAAATGGTACATAATTTACATGTCCTGTGTTGGTTTCCCTAAAACAAAAAGAGCTCTGTACACGGATTTAAAAAAAAAAACAAAAAAAAAAAAAAAAAAAACGCGCGAATCTAAATTATTGTTTATTAAAACGAGTTTCTTTTCTTTGACGGTTAAAAATTAAAATTTTAAAGGGAAGCTGAAGCGGACATAACAATTACAGATGAGAAGTACTTGATTTAATATGTTGAACGTAAATGAAACAAAACTGCGGGTTTAAATGAAATATAAAAAAGTGTAAGTAAAAAAGAGGAACGAAAAAATGAAAATCATTTTTTTTTAAAAAAAAAAGAATTTCTGTAACAAGTTTAAAGCGGTGCAGAATTTTTAATAGGCACAAGTTATTTTTGTGATGAAAAGGAGTTTGTATCAAATAAAGATGATGTAAATAATATATATAATTCAAAGTCATCACTTTAAACATTTTAAAGCCAATCATAGTTGTTATATTTATTATCATAATTATTCATATCTAAGATTGACTATGAAGTTTTCGTTACACGGGCAAAACATAAGAAGTTTGGTAAAAAAAGACACAGTTTAATTAAAAAATAGAAAAATAAATTTTTAGATATTTTTTCTAAAAAAACAGTTCCAAAAAAGTAAAATCTATCAAGTGTTCATTTGTTTAAAAAATTTTAAAGCTTTAATAATTTGAGCAAACAAATGCTGCTTTCTATTTTATAACGAGGTCTCTGTATGCGGCAGTGATGCGTTAGGAGGGGTTTCTTTCAAAATGACTATCTGTTCTTTTAGAGCACGAACCTAAATAAGACAAAATGCAATCGATCTTACTTTCTATAATATATGCAAAAGCATTAAATATAGTATTGTGTTAAAGAAAATATTATCTTACTTGTTGCTGGTATTTTTCAGCCATCTGTACGAGCTGCTGTTCAAATTTCTTTAACCTACTAGCATGTCTTTTTTTAGCTTTCTCGTATGCTGTTACTAAAGCGCCATTGGCGCGCTTTAGATCAGAAATATACTCAGCTGTTTGTTTATGCCTTATTTCAGAGTTTTTTGTAAGTTTTTCGAGTGTTTCTACAAGTTCGTTTATTCTAGATTTTAAATGCTTTTCACTTCTAGTAGTTTCGTCTAATGGAAATTCCTCGGAGGAGGGATACGTAGATGCTCCATCGTTAGGATAGTTTGCATTATGAGTACTACTGCTGGACAGCGAAAGAGCATCGTCGTCCTAAAGTTAACTATTTAAATTCATAAACAATAAAATCAAAATTGAAATTTTCGATATTTCAAGAGTATAAAAAAGACTTACATGGCCGACATCCTTTATTCTTTTCTCCTTCATCAGTGCTTTTCTTTTTTTTATTTGCTCTTTCAGTTCGAATTTCAGATGCTCAATATGAACAATGTACGCTTGTTCTTGAGCTTCCCTAGAGTTTAATTTAAGTTCCTGTGCTCGTTTCTCTTTATCTAGTAAATATATTCGGTGCTTTAGTTCGGCGCGTTCCTCTTTCAGCGCCTGCATCTCTTGTAAAATTACTGCAGTTTCAAGATCAATGTTGAGCTCATGAACTCTTTCCGAATAATGTTCTGAGGACATTCCTTGTATTCTATCACGATATTCATGTACAGACTCTAATTCGATGACTGTACCTTTATAAGTATCACGTTCTGACTTTAACATTTGAATATACTCTCGCAACCTTTGCTCTTCATCTTTAGATAGAGTGTCAATGTGAGTGGAATTCTGAGAGCTACCTGTACTTGTTCGACTTTGATAGCTCATCTCATCATTTTTTGTTTCTTCGTCAGTAATCATATTCTCATACTTTTTGTCCAGTTTATGTAGTAATAGTTTGGCTTGTGCCTCAGCACTTCTCCGTTTACTGTGTGAATTTTTAATAAGATCTTCATCATCAACATACCCAAATTGTTGCTGATTAGACGCAATTAACGACTCAATGGAAATATTTGATTGAGAAGACCTTGTTGATGTGAGCGATTTAATTGTATCAAAGTTGCCCACTCCTGCAGCGTGACAGTTGGCTGCATATATATCTGCTTCACTTTCTTGAAGTTGAAGCATGACTTCATAAGTCTCTAAAAGCTGTTCAGTATTCTGCAATGCAAGGGACCAGGCTGTACTATTTGATTCATATTTACCACACAGTAAACTCAATCGCTCTGAATTTTGTTTGCTTTCATCTAGGTTTAGAATAAGGAGATCATTTTGAGACTGCATATGTAACAAGCGGCTTTCCAATCGCTCCAAATCAATATTTGCTAAATAGTTTAAACTTTGTTAAAAATATTTCAAGGGACAAAAAAAATTTTAAGAAACTTACGAAAAACCTTTTTTACATTTGTCTCAATAATAAAAATAAAACCTTCTTTAGATCGCTCATCAATCTCTGAAAGAAAATGATGAACAAGAGCTTTTAGTATTTGATCAAATCTTGTGTATGTAAGCAAGGAATGCAGTAATGTTTCAGGGATTCTTCCACGCAATATTCGATTCTATAATAAGCATAAAAGATTTTAATAAGAAAACTGGTAATTAAGTAAATCAAAACATTCAATGAAAAAAAAGAATAGTAAAAGTACCATAATTTGCTTCACATCACTACGTTGCGACTCATCTCCTATTGATGAACCCAGGTCACTTGAATCCATCATGTGTTGACCTCGTCTAAGGCTATTATCAGGACTTGTTATGTAACCTTTCTCACTAAACCCTTGAACACTAGGGGCATTATGAAGATTACTAGTACTTTGTCTAGAAGATGGTATGTTCTGAATATCTGATCCTCTACGTTGAACTGCAGGAGATCTTAGAATTGATTGACGGTTGTCAAGACTATTACATCGCTTTTGCCCTTTACCTGGTGCACTTATATCTGCTGCAGAGCTTGTTGAGCGTTGTAAAGATTGTGATGAGTGATTCCAGTCAAGGTGAGTGGAATGGGAGCGGGCATGGCCATATGATCCATGAGGAACCTCAGGGACAGATTCTCGTATTTTTCCATCAAGAGAGTCTTGTAAAGAACGATTCTAGTTTAAAGAAAAATTCTGTGAACAAAATCAGTATAGTTATAAATAAAAATAGGTAATTAGAAAATTAGATAACTTTTATATTTAGAATACAACTCTTTAACATTAAAACCTTTTTCTTTAGTTTTTCCTTTTCTTCAAGTATGGATGCATTTGCTGCCTTAATCTCTTCCAATTCCTGTTCTGCTTTTTTTAATTTTGAGCGAAGATAGTTATTTTCTTGTCTAAGTTTGGCAAACTCCTGAAATTGATAGATGCTTTCAAAATAAAAATTCTTTAATTCAAAAGACACTTTAAAAATAAAGGATTGTTGCTTGATTCCATAAGAAGAGTTAATCATAAAGTAGTAATGCAATAATGCAGCTGAACCTATACAAAACTAATATACTAAGTAAATTTAATGATATGCCTAAAAATAATGATGATGCCTTAAAATGTTAATGAGGTCTTAAGATAAAGGTCATGCCTCAAAACTCTAAAATGATAAGACTTAGATAACAAATTGTAAATCTGTGTTTTTTAATCTTATTTTTATCTTTTAAAGGAATATTAGTCAAAAAATTTTGTGTAATACATTTTGTTGTTTTGTAATTTTTGATAGTCTTTATCACTGAATTTATTAAAGGAAAAAAGTTTAGAGCAGAACTTCCCAGTGTTTTTTACAAAACTTTCTGTTTACTGTGTATTCCTTTTAAACTTATACCTTTGTTAACTTAAACAGCAGAAAATCTAAAAAATATTCATGTTTAAAAAATAGTCTTACATCTTCTACATGAGTTGTGTTTCCTTTTTGATAGACATACCCCTGTACATTGATGTTGTAAAGCTGCTTTTCTACTAAAAAATATAATTCTTTTTCTAACAAACCAGATTAACCAATTAAAATCAGAAAAATACAATTGAAAAAATCTCTTCATGATTGAGTAAAGTTTACTAGTGTTTCTATTTCTATAAAATATAAATCAAGACAAGGAAACAACTTTTTTTTATAAACACTACATTAACAATAATGATAATAATGATAATTAATAATAATAATAATAATAATAATAATAATAATAATAATAATAATAATAATAATAATAATAATAATAATAATAATAATAATAATAATAATAATAATAATAATAATAATAATAATAATAATAACAATAACAATAACAACAATAATAATAATAATAATAATAATAATAATAATAATAATAATAATAATAATAATAATAATAATAATAATAATAATAATAATAATAATAATAATAATAATAATGATAATAATGATAACAATAATAATGATAATGATGATAATGATGATAATGATGATGATGATGATGATGATGATGATGATGATGATGATGATGATGATGATGATGATGATGATGATGATGGTGATGATGATAAAAGCAATAAATAATTAATAGTATCAACAACTAATAAATAATAGGTAATAGAAACAAACATATTGGTATTAAGAGTTCTAATAACAATAATTATAAAATTAAAATAATAATAGTATTTGTAAAGAATTGTTAGTTACAATATTCATTACTCAGACAAAACCTTTAAATAAATCAGTAAAATCAGTTTAATGAGTTTATAATTAATCAATAGTAAAGTTACTTAGTAAATACTAAATAGTTACTTACACAACCGCTTGTCTTTTTTTAGAGCTTCAACTTGTTTTAGCAAAATATCAAATTGGACTTGAAGTTGTTTTGAATCGTCTACCTATATACACAAATATTAATTTGAAAATAAAGCACTGTTAAACACATGCCTGTTGTACTTAGTTGATAGACTATTAAACTTACCTTTAAAGACTCCTCAACTTTCAAAGATGGTTCCAACATTGTTGAAGAATCAGCTTCAACTTTGTGCTTGTGGTCCTCAATAGTGGATTCTAATGCTCCAAGAACTCGAGATAACTGCTGAGAAAGCTCATTGGTTGTTGGTTCACTGTTGTCCATATTGTTTTTGGGAAGATCATTGATTAGTAAAGATTTATTACTCAGAAGTTCATCTCTTAGATTATCACCAGTAGCCTCATGAGTTGTTGCTAGATAATTTACTTGGTTTGGTCCATCCTCTTCCAAGCGATGATCACAATTATCACAAGAACATTCTGAACATGCATTTGAGCCTGACAATTCAAAAAATAAGTTCTTTTGCAATCAGTGTTGTTAACTAAACCAGTCAATCATTTTTAAAATCTGTTACATTATTAATTCAAACCAAGCAGTAAATACCAAGGTTAACTACAGAAACAGTTTCAAATATTCTAAAATGCTAACCTTGAACTTCTCTATCTGAGCTTGAACCACTTTGTGCTTCCTCTTCCTCTTCTTCAATAATTTTATTATCATTTTTAGTTTGCAACTTACGCTTCAATTCTGCAATAACACTCTGCAATTCTGTTATTCGCATTGTCTAAGTAATTAACACCTCATAAATAATAAACAAGACATTAAAATTTCTTATTTTTTTTTAAAAAAAAAAAATTCAAAGTGACAAAAAAAAAACAACTACCTGAGATTGGAATTTTTCTTCAAAATCTAACTGAATTTTTTGCTGCTCATTGTACCACTGTGTCTTTTCTTTAAGTAGGGAGTCCCTTTCTTTACGAACCACCTGAAATCTCTGACGCAACTCATGTATTTCATTTTTATACTGGGTCAAAGCTGCTAAATGAAGCTAAAAAAAGTGCTTTTGGAAATTATTTGTAAAATCAGAATGCAAATTTCAAAAAAGATCTATACTTAACTAAAATTTTTATACAAACATTAATTTATTTATGATCTGCAGTTTAATTAAATGCTAAAATAAAACTATTTAGAAAGATAAAGGATGAAAAGAAAAATTTTGTTGTTGACAAAATTACATTTATTTTAAGTTAACTTTTGCTTTTAAAGTTTAATGAATGAATTTGCATAAAAAATCATTTATATGTGTTTTTTTTTTTTTAAAAAAAAACATTTAAATATGTAATATTTAAAAGCAAACAAGTTTTAGTTCACATGACAACTATTAAAACAAACAGAAATTAATCTTACAACAATAAACAAATTCTTTAGGAATGACTACCTTATTGTTTTATCAATTAAGTAATTTAAGACAGTTTGAAAACAGGAAGTAATAATTAGTAGAGCTTTTATCAATTCAAGAACCAGCATATAAAGAAAGCATAAGTGTATATTAGATAAAATAAAGATTATAGTGAATTAATACAATTATAGCTTATAAACAATTTACACCATGATTGCGTAAATATAAATTAATCTAATTATTTATAGTTAAAATTAGATTTTTTGTTACTAAATATTATTACTCAGATTTCTCAAAACCAAAGTTAACAAGAAGGAAACAAACCTTTTTAGACATTTCCAGATAATCAGGTCCCGTTGCTAAATCTCCTGGTTCTAAATCATCAATGCAAGTTGATTCATTTTCCTTTTTTTCTGCATTTGGTGGATCTATAATTTTTAGCTTCTCAAGATGAAGTAATGTTTTTTGGTCCAAATAATCTTCAATACCACCACCACTTTTTCTATGTGGATTGGTATCCCACATTTCAGAAATCTTTTTGATTCGTTGATTACTTGCTTCCAACTCTAATTCAAGAGCTTGATTTTCTTTTGAAAAAAGTAAATGGCGAGGTGCTATCCCTTTACAATAACAATTTTTTGGGGGGTAGTAATAATTTCTTAACATTAATGAAATTGTAATTTTGAGGGCTTTCTGATTGTTAAAAAAAAAAGAAAGTGTTTTCTTACAAAAAATATCAAATATGATCCCAACCAACATAGCTGCAAATAACACATAAAAAAGAAATCATTTTACCTCTGCTTTCAAATTTTCTAACTTCGTCTGAGTCCATTTGTGCTTGACAATTCTGCAAAGAATTCTTCTTATTTCTTGCAATTAGCTTCTCCTGAAGCTCTTGTGCTTGAGTATCAGAATCTGTTAAATACTCTGGAGAAGAGTCTGAACTAGATTGATTCAAATCTCCAAATAAAATGGCGCTGTTCTCACAAAATTGCTGAAATGAGATTTTTCCGCTCTCTGTAGCACCAAACTGATCAAATATCTGAGAGATATTTCCTTCTAATCCAATCTGTTTCCGGACTTCTTCCAAATCCAACCTGTTCATAACAAAGAAAAGCTACTATTTACTCATCTCTATAAAAAATTATGGCAATAAAACAAACTTTAAAAAAAGCAATATAATACTGAAACTATTATGCCCATTGATAAAATATTGCCACATTTACACACATCTCTTTTTAAAAATTGTACTTTCTTTAAACCTTTCATATGGACAACATTATAATTGAAGAAAAATTTCACACATTTATAAACACAGATTTTCAAGCACATGCTTTTGACTTTTTATTTAGTAGACAATAGAAAGTTTACTGACATTAAAATAAATAAACCAAGAAAATCTAACAATACGCCTTAAGATATTCATTTGCTTGTTTACACAACATACAAACACTTACTGAATACAAAAAACCAACTTAAAGTTATTTATCAATTGTTATTGCTCAAAGCAAATTGCAATTTATACAAAAGAAATAATGGTTAAACAATCTTTCACTTTCTGTGATTTAATGTGTTTTAATAAAACTAAAATTATATAAGACCATTGAAAATTGTCTGAATAATTGAAAACACTAAAATAAATAGGAATAGAAAATAAAAAGAGTTGTAAAATACCTTAAAATGTTTATTTAATAAATTTATTACTTATTTATCTCAATTCTTTGGATAAAAAAAATTTCATTGTATATTTTTATCACAATTTATCATCTGCTAGATAAACACAATGGTTGGAACTTATTATTTATTATTACTTTTTTTTAAACTTAGACTTTGATTAAGTTGCAAAATTAAAGCTTTCTCATTTAAAATTTATGCCATCTCTTTAATTGATATTCTTTAATAAGAAATGGTATACAAACAAATGAATATATACTAACAGGAGGGTATAAATACCATGCTGAGTAAAAAAAGGTTTTACCATTTCATATATATATATTTTTAAATATAACATTTATTTTTAAAAATCAACCTTTTAAAAAATTTTCTTCTAATATTGCTTAAAACAATCACACATACAGATATATATATATATATATATATATATATATATATATATATATATATATATATATATATATATATATATATATATATATATATATATGATGGTGATGATAATAATTATGATGATTGTTTTTAGGCATTAGTCCATTTTCTTTAAATTCTTTAAAAGCATTATAAGTAAATAAATTGATGACTAAAAACAATCATCATTATCTTTTATACTCTTTTAAAACATGATTGTAAAAAATATACTACTAACTATTACCTGTCTAAATATCCGTCTTGATCACGATCACAAGCATTAAAAACTTTCTTTATAAAGTCGTCCATGGAATCTGCGCCATAAGATTTGTGTCAAGATTCTCTTTATACATTCAATTATATTTCCTTAAGAAAAAGATATAAATAACACATAATTAAATAAAAATTATAAGATTAGTAATGCATCTCTGAAGTGCTTGCCAACAACAAAAAAAAAGTTTAGCAAAGCTTTGTGTTTTCATAAATATTAAAATGGCATGTCTAGACAACTTTACAACTTTATACTGTGCTGCAATCTGTGGAAACAAAATCTTTTAGAAAAATACCTACATTTACAATTAGCACAATTATAGAGATTAAAAAGCACTAATCATGCAACATTTTACAATTAGCGTAATCATAAAGATTAAAAAGCACTTGCAGCATTTTACAGAAAAATTATAAAACTCCATTTGAGTAAATTTTAGTGAAACTGTTAAAGAAACAAACAAATTTAACAATAGCAACAGAAACAACAACAACAAAAAATCATGTAGAGAGTAAAATCAAATAAACAAAATTGAACATCATCTTTTATGACTGAAATTTTATTTTAGGAAGATTATTTATCTCCAATTTTTCAATAAAAAAAAAAATTACTAATCATTTGTAAGTGAAACAATTTTTCAATAATAAAAAGTCAGAAGTTTTGAGAACCTTTTTCAGTTTAATATTTGTAAAAAATGATATACTATAGCCAAGATCTTACTGCTATAAAAACTATAGCAACTACTACTGATATATTATAGCCAAAAGATTTTTTAAAGTATAATGAGTAAAATGGTAGGGCTTCTTATTTTATGTACTTAATGCTTAACTGGAAAAAGTTTATAAAAAATTTACTAAAAGTTTGAGTTTAAATACTAAAGTAATGAGCTAATATATGAATGGACAGATGGAACACTGTGAAAAAACTTTTACTAAATTCCTGTTAAAATTTTACAGAACGAATTTTATTTAGGCTCAATTGACTAAACTCAATAACTTCTTCTGAATTTCTCAGTTTTTATTCTATATTACTTGGCAATCAAATATATTATAGGTTTGTAAAAAGACATAACTTAAATAGATTTATAATAGTCCTTTTTCCTATGCTAGCTTTGAGTTGATAGGACTTTTTTCAATTAACTCCAAATAAACCTTGTTTGGTATGAATTCCTGTACAATAAAAACACAGTCATTTGAATCGCATTAAAAAGTTAAAGAACTCAAAGTATTCATAAAACTTATAGCTAACAAGACTTTTTAAATAAGGATTCTATTGTTTGAATGTAAATAATTTTGAAAGCATTTCCTTGCAACTGAATATGATTCATTATAGAATGTTAGTTTTATACTACTTTTTCCTGTTTAACTTAGAAATTTTGGAAAGAGTATTATGGAATCAAGAATATTATGGAATCAATCATATCATTAATTGGTAAATTATCTCATTAAATAGCAGTAGTAACTCAGTGAATAAAGCACACACAACCTACACATCATAAACATAAACAAGAAAGAATACTGTGAAAAGTAGACAGTTTAATATGGTTATAATGAAAGAATTTATAGTATGACAAAAATGGTCTGTTTAATGACATAAATTCTTTCTCCTAGTCAAAAATCACCTTGAAAATTAATTATCTAACCTACTGAGCAATTTACATTCTGTTATACAACTTAAAACAAAATACCTTCGTATAAAAGACAGTGGGTACCATATAAAACCGCTTAAATAATCTATCTATAACTAACTGCAAATACTAAACTGTTATAAATTGTATTCAGTAATTTTACATTCCACACTCCTTTGTTCCGAATAAATCATACAAAATGATTACACTGCTAAAATTTGAAAGAAAAATGGTTTCCAGTAGTTATTGTCTCTGAAGGTTCGAAAACTTTTAATCAAGTTTTGGTCTTAAACGAAGCATAAAAGACGCGCCTCCTTCAAATATAAAATATTTTGAAATTTTTTTTATTTATATAAATTCTCATTCTACAGCATATTTAAAAGCATACAAAGCATATTAAAAAAGATTTTAAAACGTTGCGTAAATATTTTTTATGAACTATTTGTAGTAATGAACGCAAAAAAAGCTATTTTATATATCTTATTCGGTTACCCGGATGTTATTTTAAAACTTTTATGATAAAATTTGAAATGAAGATTCAGGTTGATTATAAAATAAAACATTCCACTTTTACTTGGCACACAAATTTAAAATGAAATCAAACCATTTTTGGGGGGAATTTATTTACAAGCTAAGCTCTGCAATTTATAATTCTGACGTCTGATAAGCTAAATCTGTTACACATAAATCATGTTTATCAGAAAAAAAAAAAAAAAAAAATTTTTTTTTGACTTTTTTTTCTTAAACTCTAGAGTTTTAGGAGAAAATTAATATTATCTATTATCTGGCAGTTTGGAAAATACGTTTACTTTTTACCCATATAACTTGAAAGGTAAAAAATATATAAATAAAAAGAAAATATAATACAGTAAAATTAAGATTGTACAGAATTTAGGCTAACGTTTGTACGCAAGAAGAAATATGGGTATCCAAAAAGAGGTATGGGATTAGTAGTTTTGAGTTTAGTCTAACTTAGTTGCATAGTTAAAAATTTTGGTTATCAAGCACCACTTGATACTTGGTTATTAAGTGGCGCTTGGTAACCAAACTTGACTGGTAACTTTTATCTACCCTTGCTTAAAAAGTGAAAAATATACTATGCAGTGTTGCTTAACTCTTTGATAACAAATGTTTCTATAATAATTAGAAAAGGCAAAAAACCGGCATTTTTTATGTTTTCAAACAAGTTTCACCTTACAGCATACCATTTATATTTTGTCATTTAAAGATAAACTAAAAACGTATGGAAAACAGTTCAAATACTATTTTTTTAAAAAAAGGTGAAATTAAATTGAACTTCGTTTGCATTCCGTTAATATTGACAAATTGTGTTCAGAAATCTATTGGAAATACTTTCTGTGATAACTTTCAAAGACCGTTCATGACTACATCACAACGTTTTGCGAACGAAATACTGCAAAGAATATATGATAAATGTCTGATAAAATGCGTCAGTGCAGATTACACTAAAAATTGTTTGTCAAACGAAAAAATAAATCTTGCGCTTGTGTTGGCTAGTGTTTTTGACACGGATTTGTTAAATCTGAAATCCGACACAAACGTCCGCCATTATTTTTTTTCGTCAACGAACTTTAAGTTTTTTTAGAGCGCTTTAACTAAATATTGGTACTAAGTTTGCTGCGTCATTTGTGTACAAACAAGCTACGTTTTGTTTAATATAGAAGGCAGATCTTTAACACGTTATTATAATATTAATGTAGTCTAGAAGGACCTCAGTAGCATTGTGATATGTTAACGCTTACGACTGAAGGACGTAATTAATGAAAAAGCAATTAATATGAAAATAGGATCTTTGTTAAACTTTTGCAACTAATTTTAGGAATTAAGTTTGCTAATTTGTTTCTTAAATTTCTAAAGCTTTTGCCGACTCATCGTCTACATAGCGTCAGCGTGCCTACTAATAATCTTACGAATTTCGTTCACAATAGTGTTTTTTTTTTTTTTTTTTTTTTTCTTTACTTACGGCGTTTATCGGATAGAAAAATACTTCAGAAAAACCAAAGCCCAACATGTTAATTATTTCGATTTTTTATTGGAAAGTGAAAAGATTAAGATATGATGTAAAAAAAAAAAAACTTGTAATGAAAAAAACTTAAAACAATTTAAATCTCGCCTTTAAAATAATAATAATAAAAAAAAAGCAAACCAAACAAACAATAACAAATCAAACTTATAGATGACAATACTTCGAACTTTCTGCGGGTGCGTGTGAATCACTCTTTAAATACGAAAAAGAATTTTTTTTTCAGAATGTGAAAAAGAAAACAATTTTCTTCCATGAAAACGATTTAAAGTTTTCTATTCATAAAACCAATTTAAGTATATCTTACTTCTTTTGTTTTTTCTTTCTGAACTTTGCTTAACTAACGAATTTGAAAACCTAGAAATATTTTCAAGGCTTTAAATTTAACGCATTTAACCAGATAAAATGTCAGCAGGACGTGATTTTAATAACAGTACAATTACATCAACTTGAGTTCAAGATGAAAACAGTAATTATGAAAATTTGATTATGAAATTCTACAAAATATAAAGACGTCATTCCAAAGATAAAATAAGGTGAAATGCTTTTGTAATTCTGGAAGAGTTTTTTTCTCTTTCTATTATGTTACATATAATTTATTTAGAAGAACGGGTATTATATATAAAAATTAAAAAAGAAAAAAAAAAAAAACGCAACCGTTGAGAACTCCCCTATCATATAAAAAATACAATAAATTGAACCATGTCATTTTTTTTTCTAATCTCCGTTTGACGTAAAAAGATTATCTCTAAGACAGGGAGGAACAATAACACATACAAAAATTTTTATGTTAATATACGTTATCTACCCCTTATTTTTTTACTCCCAATTGGTAATTCAAACCCTGCCTTTAGAACCTACGATCAAAAACCTTGTACAACTGTAGAAGCGATTTTGTCTAGCCGAGAACTTTTTCCAATTTAAACTTTAAATCAAGTGAAAAAGATTAACGATGAAAAAAAATGTGAAATCCGCTTGGGTGAAAGAGTTTTTGGCAAACTTTTGATGATCTCGATTGAGTAGAACAAATTTAGTCAAATACAGATACCCTGAAGCAACTAAGTTCAATGACATCTATGTAGTTGAATTGAAGCGTAACAGTGTGCACCCTTTAGTTCAAACAGATAAAAAGTTCTCTCGTTCTCGAATAACTATAGACGCCTTTCATAGTATTTCAAAAGTCACCAAAGTCATAAAAATATTTCACAGCGCACCGACACATTATAGATCATTTACGAGTCTACACTCTGAATCAATAGCTTTTAGATAAGTGGAATTAAGTTTGCAAAAAATTTAAAAAAAAACAAAAAAAAAAACAGTAAAATATTTTGCTGCTTTCATATTTGCGTATATTTAATGGAATACAAAATAATCAGCAATGAGCTTGAATAAAATTTATCATCGACTTTATTTACATTTACGTTATTTAACTAAATTTTTACTAATTATAATAATAATTATTATTATAACGAAGAATTTATTTTTACTCGTGTCAAAAACATTTTCTTTTACAAATTCTAAAGAAACTAAAACATAAGAAATATAAAAATAATATTTAAACAAACACAAAAAAATTGTTCTTTATTGAATTTTTATATTATTAATTTGCAACTTTCCCTTTTAATTTACAAAACGTTTTTATTTCGCGATGAAAAATGAGACTGTCTACGAATTATGACGAATTTAAATCAATTTCTGAATATTTACACCCTTTTAAGATTCTTCATCTTTACACTATGTACATGGAGTATTTTTGACTGATTAAAATACTGCATGCATCTGAAATATATATATATATATATATATATATATATATATATATAAACAAAGCTCACATATCATCAGAACAAAATAAGAAATTTTTTTTTGGAAGAGACGCATGTTTTTTGGAAAGAGCTCACCATCCACACACATGGTTGATAAGATCACAAGAATTTTATGATGAAAAACACGATCCCGCTATAAAACAGCAGGAAATTAAAAAATAAAAATAATTTACTTATATGGTAAAAAAAAAAAAAGTTTGATATCGTGGCAACAGCGAACCAAAATACTACATTGTAGTTCGTGTCATCTTCAATAGCATTACTTTGTGCTTGCAGCAAGAACTCGACATCTGGAGGTGCAGAAAGATTTTTTTGCAGATTTATAATGAATCACGGCAATTTATCTGCGAACTGTGAAGAAACCCAAGCCAAACCCCATTTCAGATTGGTGAGCATAAATTTCAGGGCTTTCGTCCAATGTTCTTCAGAATTAAACTGTATCCTGAAACAAAAATATATATATATTTACGATTTCCAGATTTTCAAATGTACGTTTCTGTAAAACCTCTGAATTGTCAGTAAAACTTGTTATATTGTCGACCAAGGATGTATGTACGTATATTGGTAATTATTTCATAGAAGAATTTAGCAAACAGGTTTTAGGGTAAAATAACTTCTATGAGGTTAATGCTCATCACATTCACAAACTAAATTATCTTTCCGCACCACTAAAGTACTGATGTGACGAGCAATTAACAGGTGGTTACTAAAAATCCGGTCTGACTTGAACTGACTTTTAAATACCGCAAGTTAAAGTTGTTTTTTTTTTATGCTTACATCCATTTTAAAACTCATTTAATTCTCTATAAGTTAATTTAATTGTTTTTAGATAATTATCAAAAATTAGGAAAAAAAAAGGTGTCCAAGCAAGAAGAGGAATAAAATAAAATCGCAAGGTAAAAAGTTCACCGTAGATCTCTTAAATACTGAACAAATTCCAAGAAGCACTATCTATGATATAATAAAACGTTCTGAGAACAATTCTGGACAAAAAAGAGTCCAAGGAAGTGGTCGTGTGGCCAAAATCATGACCCCCAAGGTCATCAATCGTCTCAAAACCATGTTTGACCATAGTCACTGAGTTTCGATGAGGCAAACCGGTCAAAAATTTAGGTGCACTCATTCACATATTATCAAAACTCTTGTCAAGTACATTGACATCAAAACCTATACCAAACATAGTGTACCTGACCGACAAGAGGGCTAGAAAGAGCGAATCAAGACCGGCATTGATCGTCTCATCTTTGATGATGACCGTGACCGTGACCGACTGCTATGAGGCCCATGACATCAATTTCGTCAAAAAAGTTGACAATCCGCCAGTCGTGCCGGAGTGTAACTCAATCAAAAACGTTTGGGCTATTTTGAAAGGCAAAGTGTACGAGGGTAACTGGCAAGCAAAAGACGTAAAGCAAATACAAACCAAAATAAAGCTTTGTGTGAAAAAATTGTTTAGTAGAAACATAGCAACCTTTTAAGGAGAGAATCACTTTTTAAAAACAAAATCACTTTTTAAGAAAAACGTTTAAGAAAAAGTTACATTTTCATTGTAAAACAATGCTTGTATATGGTTTTTTCTGGAAAACTGATAGGCTCTATTTACAAAAATATCAATAAAAATATATCTCATTACATCACAATATAATTGGGTGTAATTGCTAACTTTTTTCATACAATATATTGTTCAATATACTTGTCATAAAATATGTTTCTTTTCTGCCAAATCACTCTTCATCATAATTAAAGTTAGTGTCATTTAGTTTTCTGCTTTTTATTTACAAATAGAAATTTTGTCAGTTTTTCTGGGTACTTTTTATGATGTCTTAGACAATTTTGTAGTTTCAGTCACTTTTTTTGGGTGGGGATCTAATGTTAAGAAGAAATTTCTCACCATGCCTTTACACGTTTTGATTTCTTGGCTAAATTTTATTTAGCAAAAAAATTTTCAAAACAACTTATGATATGCTCTTAGATTTACTGTTTATGCAAGACTTGGCTCAAAGAACAAAAAATAAAACAGTTCTTAATGAAAGATTTAACAACTCAACATCATGGCACCTCTTTGGACTTTTATTTAAATACTTTTTAAACTTTATAAATTAAAAAAAAGATTGGCTTTTTATTTGCAGCTTTAAATTTTAAAAAAAATCTACCTTATAGAGAAGGCACCATTTCCTGAAGAATCATATATCTTTCCTTTCTCCATTCTAAAAAAGTCAAACGCCTAGGGTAGTAAAATAAGTAAAACAAATAAAACATGGCCATAATGAAACATACCTACAATTTAAACTGTTATGGATTTATATAATATTAATAGACATCTTATTTGAGATCTTATTTTTGTTTAATAACTCAACATCATGTTACCTCTTTAGATTTTTGTATATAAATACTTTATGTTGTCCTACTTGTTATTTGAAATGGGATTTCACAACACATACTAGGCTTAGGAAAAAAATCAACAAATACTGCAAAAAAAAAACTTACAAAATATTTCAATTTATATAGTATTTAAACATGCTGGATTGAGCAAGCGTGTGTTTAAAGATTTAAAACATTCTTTTTTTTTTTAAAAAAAAAGCTTTATTTTTACTATACAGGCATTCAAAAATTAGGTCCTATTCAAAATTACCTATAAGGAAGATTAAAATGCGAATCTCCTTTCTCTACTTCTTCTTTAAACTAGAAAAAAAGTTTGTTAAACCTTACCTTATGGCATAACAGAAATTCACAGATAAAATCATGTTACAAAAGAAAAATTGATTACACTTAAACAGACTTTTCTGCTGAATAACAAAAAAGAAATTCTTTAAAACTGTAACTTAATGTTGAACCTGTTGAAGGCAATCGAGAAATGCAACCATGGCATGATCAAACCTGCAATTGAAAGATTAGTAACAGGCTTATTTATAAGAAAAATTATAATTATTTTAAAAAATTATATTCAGAAAATAAACTGATAGAGAAGGATTGAAACTTGCCTGTACTAATTATGGAAGTGCAGAAAACGCTTAAGTAATAAACTTTTTAGGAAATCAACTCATTTTTTTGTTTTTTTTTTCTTCATAAGATTTAGGGATTAATTTCTTCAGTTATTAAAATACCGTAGGAATGCGTTAAACAATATCTAACAAATTTGTTTAGCTTGCTACAGTTTTATTCACAAAGGCTGCAATATCTTTAAAATATAAACCTACTTAGTATCCCAAAAGAAGCGAAAACCACCTGATCCATACCTAAATCAAAAAGACTAAATTAAAGTTGCTGCGAGTTTTAAAAATTGTAAGTTTGACAAAAATTGTCATTTGGTATTAAGAGTTTACACAAATATTTACAAATCGCATAAAACATTTATAGATTGTATAAAAGGTTTATACAAAGTTTACATTGATGCTACATCAAAGTTGCACTTTGTTTCACAAAGCTTTATCAACAACTATAAAATACTTAATTGTTAAAGATTAAATTGTAGTTATATAAATATTGATTTTTATTTCAAATTTTACTTATTTAAGACTGTTTTTCTTACAGTGGTAGTTCTCTGGATTTGTCATCAAGACATTCTAAGTAAGAGTGATTTCCATAGGGTACCAGCTGATATCTAAAAAAAGGGCAAAAAAATTTAAAAATAACTTTCAAAAAAAGGAACATTTTAAAGTTAAAAGGAATCAGAGAACAGTTAAACAGAATATTACCTTTTAAATCTGATTCCTATCTTTTTGGCCAATGAATGAAGGAGCAATACTGTCTGACCCCAAGCTGCATTTATCTCAGTCCATTCAACCTTGGGTTTTCAAAGTTTTATAAATGTCAACAAAATAAAATAACTTTTATACTGAAAAAAAAAAGCAAAAAGTCTTACTGGTACACTTGGTAGCCTTCCAAGTCTAAAATTATTTATTGTTCCAAAATGCCCTTTGTGCCTAAAAAAAAAAAAAGGAATTCTCAGTAGTTTAAAGATACAGAAATATGAGTGATGGCTTATCAAAAAATTAACTATCAGCATTCAGTTAGATAAAGCAATGATTCTTTTAACATAAGTTGACTTAACAGATTTCTCTTAATCAAAGCCATTTTTTTATGTTAGGCTCACTTTAAAAAGTAAGCTGCTTTTGAGCTGTTGATGAGTTCTATAAAATTTATTCCTTAAGTAACTCTTTTACTTTAGAAAAAAAACTCTGTCAGGAATGGTAAACAATAATAATATTGAGTTACAACTTAAAACTATCTCTTCACATATTTTCAGTTAAATATGAAATTTCAATTGATCAATAAATTATTGTACTCAGTTACAATTATTGAAGCTGGAAAAAAAACAATCCATTTTAGTTTGTCAAGTGCAAAAATTAGCTACATTTTAGCTAAAATTATCTAATTTAGCACCTCATAGGGATCTTTCATAGGGATCTTTCGTAGGGATCTTTTATAGGGATCTTTGTTAGCTGGAAGAATTAGTACTGATATTCTGTGTTGTGAAAAAACCTGCAATTCAATTCGTTCATAAGATAAACTACAGGTGTTTTGAAAGCTGTCAGATTAATACTTTTTTTATATAATTATCTAGGAAATGATAAACAAAGTATTCAATAAGCAAAAAATATATTTTATAAAATCAACCCTGAAAAATCTAAAAGAAATGAAATAAATTTTTTTTTCCTCCTCTTAACTTTCTAACTTAGTAAGAGGAGGACTATTAATAATTCTTAATCTTAATTATCTCCATTATTTCTAATTAGCTCCATTATCTTGAGTTTGGTGCAGATTTGTTTTTAAATGGTTTATTTAATTTTGAAAAATACAAAAAAAAAATAAATAAAACTAACTTAATATAATTAACTTAAAACTAAATTAATATAATTAACTTAAAACTAACTTAATATAATTAACTTAAAACTAAATTAATATAATTAACATAACTAATGTAAACAATTTTAATTTATAATGATTGATCAATAGACTTTCCTGTCACATGACAACAGAAAAATAACTTATAACTTAAAGAACAATCAATTTATTAATGTAATACAAATTATAGAAGTAAACATAAAAGAAAGTTACTTCAATCTTTTGAGGTTTTCTATTACTAGTGCCATTTATAATGCTAATGTGAGTAATGTGCATAAGAATAAATGTGAGTAAATGTAAGAGTAATATCTATATTCAGAGATTTTTCTAAATTAAAAAACTGATGAAATGAGCAGTATTTAAAATACTTGGAACTCTGTGAGTTTTGGAGGGGAGAGAATTTTACAAATTGTGAGAACAATTGAAAAAACACCTAAAAAAATTGTGACCTTTAAAAGCAATTTATTTTTGACATACAATTATTATAACATCAGCATATTGAAAAGCGACATATAAATTGATTTGTGATTAGATAAACTAACATTGTTTAAAGTATCAAGTGCTCGAGCAAAACAATGCTTCTGAAAATTATTACTATGCATGACGCAAAAAATCACACAAAATTTTATTTCAAAAAAATAAAACTTTTTTTTGAAGTGATATTTAAAAAATCAGTGTAATAAATGTTAAAACAAATTATATCATACCATATATGAAATGTACTGTTAAATACATTTGTCTTTTGAAGTTTATCAAGTTGTGCCTGTGCATACTGAAGTTGGTTCAATATACTGAAAAATCATCATTATTGAAATATATCAAACAGGTTCATTTAATGCTTATAACCTTTTTTTAAAAAACCTCATTATAGCACAGATAAATATAACAGTTAAAACACCTATTTTGTTCATCTTCAAAGTTCAGCAAACTTTGCTGATGTATGCAGTATTCTTTCCAATATTTGTTTTCTTCTTTTGACAATCTTTCCTTTTCTTCCATCATTTCTACAGAAAGTAGATAAGCTAATCAAATAAAAACTCCATTCAACGCACAGAGTAAAGATCTGTGTAATAACTCAATGGTGTTGAGTTATTATTTACATTATTTAGTTACAATTCATTGCTCTCAGCAAGAACCTGTAATTGCATTTGTGTTCAAAGGTGTAATTTTCTCTGGCTTGTTTCTTCAGAAGAACATTTTTAACTATTTGGTTAAATACTTTCAGTAATAAATAGTTGTAAATAAAGTTATTTTTTTTATTAGTTCAAATAATTTTAATTACCAAAGAAGTCAATATTAAATATTTATGGAAAATGTACAATTAAAGTAACAAAAAACTTTTATTACAATAAATTGTTAAAAATTATCTCTAATGACAAACTAAGAGTAAAACCATTAAAGACACAAGTTTTATAAAATCATTGCATTAACTTCGTCTTTTTTATTTTTTATTTAATTTGTCACCTAACTTAAATATGGCTGACAAAGATGTTCAGTATGACAATATCATGGACCAAATGAACCATACAGAGATTTGCAAAGCAGTCACAGTAAATTCACAAAAACACCTTAACTACTAGCTACTTACTTAGCCCACTAGATAAAATAGCATAGTAGCTCTTAAAGAAAAATCTTTTAAGATACTTGATAATAAATTGGTTTATAAAAATTGAGAATAGTTGGTAAAATTTTAATTTAAAAAAGTTTTCATTTTGGCAACAAAATTTTTTTATAATCTTAAAATTGTTTGGAAAGATAATTCTTTTATCTAAAAGCAACTCATGTTTGACAAGTTTGGTTATTTTTGCTTAAATGTAACATGTTACTAAAAATTGTTTTGCATACAAAAAAACAAGCAGCTTTTTTCATTACTTTTTTTTTTCTCTCCCATATTCAGCAGCTTTTCAGTTGGAGTTTGACTAACTAACAATAAAGTTTAAAGGATTTTGCTAAACCCATAAAATTTGGGTTTAGCAAAATTTAAAAAAAAAAAAAAAAAAAAGGAAAAATGATCCATAAATTACATACCAGTTTAACTTTTAAAGGAACATTAACTATAAATCAGCAGTAATTTTCTCAACAATCAGATCACAATGGACGTAAATCATCATTTTTGATAATTTAAGTCCATTACGATATGAAAACTTAATTTTTTTCTTGTTGCAGTTATGTTTTGCCAAAGAAATTCATAACTGTCTTAGGAATAGGAATTGAAAAGAACTTTCATAATTTAAGAGTTTGCTAAAGAAGCCATCGTAACTCCATCTACTACTAATGAAGCCATTACAGATTCAAGTAAGATTTATACACAAAGGAGCTTTTTTTCTTCTCAAACAATTCTAGTTGGTGGCTACATTTAACATGGTATTTCAATTTTCAATTACATGGCACAGACGATTCTTTTTCTTAAAATTTATAATATCCCACTTTCTTCTGCATAAAATTCTGCATAAATTAAATTAGAATAATTACAAACTTCTGAGAGCATTTTGAACTGATTTTAAAAACTGATTTCAGCAAATATTGATTTTGAAAGTTTGACTCACTATGAAAAAAAGTTCTTTTTATCTTAAACAAAATTTATATAATAAATAAAATCTGTTCAAAAAGTTTTTCAAGATTTTATTTTTCAGTTTAACAGCTAGAATCTATTTGAAACAAACTCCTACCCAATGAATAATAGCTAGAATCTATTTGAAACAAACTCCTACCCAATGAATAATAAGTAGTTTTGCTATTTTACCTATCTTTAATAAAACGCAAAGACACAAAAAACTGTGTCTTGGTGGTTTATTTTTCAATTACAAAAAAAAAATAAAAAAAAAAAAAAATTTTTTAATGACAACAATTATGGTATCCTTGTGTTAAAATCGAAAATTCATTTATAAAATTACGAAGTTTAATTCTTTATTCAATTATAAAAAAGTAAAAACTGACTCAAGTAACATGCATCACTTTTTAACAATGTCTAATGTAATTTAAAACTTTTTTAAAAATTTAAAAAAATTACCTTTTTTTTCATCTTCAATTTTTTTATGCTCTTTTTCAATGCTGGCTAATTCTTCCATTAAACTTTTCTCTTCTAATCTTAAAAGTCTTAGCTCTTCATCTGGAAATAAAATTTAAGAGCATAAAGTACTGAATAAAATATTTTTACTGAGTAAAAATATTTCAAGACATGTTTATTCTTTGAAAAAAGGTCACTTTAAGTAAAAACTTTGTCATTTTCTGTGAAGCAGAGTTTTTCTTTTTCTTTTATCAATTCTATTAAATGAAAATTAAATGAATATTAAATAAAAATTAAATGAAAATCTGAATTTTCATTTATTAGAGTTGTTTTTCCACATAACCTAATCTTTATTGCTAATTGCTAAAATAGTAAATTTCCATTCCACCTTCTTCTCAATCCAACTGTTAATTATGACTACCTTATCAATTAATGATAGTTTGCTAATTTTCTATAAAACGTTGTGTAAAAATCTTCATCCTGAAGAGTATAGTTATTTTTAAGGGTTTTTAAAACATTGAGATTTGAAAGTGATCTGAAGAAATAAGTGAAGCAGGTGGCATACAGCAGGTATGAAGGATTGTTCCAGCCTAAGCAGTAGGTATATAGAAAATTTCAAAGATAGCGTCAAAAACATGTTAAAAACTCACAGGGCAATTATTTGACTAGTCTACTATCTATATGGTCTTTGCCAGGTATGTCTACTGTCTATATAATCTTTGCCAGGTATGAACATGACTTTTTTTCCTCACAAACAAATTTAACATTAAATACATTTAATTAAATTTGAATGAAAACTTTTCACTGACATTTAATTGAATACCACACACAAATTAGATTAGGCAATAACAAAAGAAAGGTCATCAAAAAAAAAGAAAACCCTTTTGAATTAACCAAAGCTTAATGCAATGAAATACCTGCATGTGTAAATAAGAATGTGCTAAAATTGCCGTTAATAGTTTTATAAAGCTTTTTGTTTTAAAATTTTATTCCAAAACAACCTTTTTGTATAAGATAATAAAAATTACATATTGACCCACATTAATACCTAAATCTGCGTCCTCTTCTTTATCTTGTGATTGAAGAGTTGAAAGTAGATTTTGGTAACTCTCAAGTTCATTTTCGGCTATATGAAGCTGAATGTCAAGTTTATTTAACAAAATATCAGTGCACTCCTCGCATAGAGGATGATCGATGTCTGTATTTCCTGACATAATGTCAAAAAGTTGAGCTGAAACCTACAAGATAAAAAACATTGGGTTACTTCATTTTTAAGCAAGACTTATTTTCAAAAAAAAAAAAAAAAAAAAAAAATCCTAAAAACCTACTTTAATCCTATGGCTAAAATTATCAGTTTTATTTTCACTTGCTGCTTCGCCAATAAGTGAGAAACCACTCCCAGCCCCAGATGATGTTCTGAAGTGTTGTAAAACAAGTTTAATAAAACAACAAAAGTTCAACAAATGTTCTGAAGTGAGAAACATAAGAAAAAATCAAGTAATGAACGAAAAGTTCAACAAATGTTCTGAAGTGAGAAACATAAGAAAAAATCAAGTAATGAAAGAAAAGTTAATTCAAAAGAAATTTTAAAAAACTACAAAAAAAAAAAGGATTACTTTGATGCATGAATTATTTGTTTGACAACATCAGAAGACTTCATCAAATCTTCCATTGCCTATTTTAAAACATAAATAGCTGAAAAGTATCCACAATTTATTCTGGTATTGTAATATCTAAAATATTGCTATAACATATTAGAAAAAAAAAACAAAAAAATTAATGCTTTTTAAACAAACAAATTAAATAATAACCTTGCTGTCATTATCAATAGGCTCTTCATTGTTTAAAACAGGAAAAGAAGCTAAAAAAATTTATCGAATACAAAACACAATATTTATAATGCAACAATTTGTTAGTATAGAAAAAGACAACAATAACTGGTCTTAATTTGTAAAGAAGACCAATCAAAATTATGCTTAAATACAAAACTTCAGCTGAAATACATAAAATATAAACATAAAAAATTATGTTATATGACAATAAAGGTTTAAATCTTAGTTTTTGCTACACTTGTTTCCATGGTTAAAAATTTCTGTAAATTTACTTGATCTCTAGCGAAAAGCTTTACTATTATATTTTACTATTTTTACTAAGTCTTTTTTTTTTAAACAAAGAGTTTTTTTAACAAGGTACAAATCATTACTTAAACGCCAAAGTACATTTTGTCTAAATTTCAACGAGACAGGGCTTTTATCTGCTAATATTTGTCATTGCCATGCTACTACCATCATTGAACCACCTGGATACCAACCACCAGGATATTTTATAAGCAGAGATATTTTCCACTGCAGTATTTTACCACTGGAGTGGAAAAACACTGCAGTGGAAAATATCTCTGCTTATAAAATATCCTGGTGGTTGCTGAACTTGAAAAAAAAAACAACAAAAAAAACATCTTTAAATGAAATAAAATTCGACTGGGCCACAAGTTTTATAAGTAACTCTTTTCTTGATTAAATCATTTTTTAATTGAATTCTTTTCCACAAAAAGAATAGTCTTATGAAAAAATTCAGAATAAATCTGAAAAATACATGAAAGGACATTGTAATGTCATAACTATTCATAAAATGAGTAATTGCTTGTAAATTTAAACTTCGAAAGCTGTAATAGTTAAAATAAATCTAGTGGTTGTTTTGACATCAGAAGTTTTGAGTGCTGAAAAATAGAAAGAAACATTTCAAACATTTTAAGTTATTTTTACATTATTATTATTATTATTATTATTATTATTATTATTATTATTATTATTATTATTATTATTATTATTATTATTATTATTATTATTATTATTATTATTATTATTATCATTATCATTATCATTATCATCATCATCATCATCATTATTATTATTATTATTATTATTATTATTATTATTATTATTATTATTATTATTATTATTATTATTATTATTATTATTACTACTATTATCAGAAGTATAAGATCTCTGTAAATATCCAAATTCTTAATTGAATATTTATCTAAGTTATTATTCAAGATTGCTAAGGGTATTTGAACTTTGTTCTGTTTGTTGTTGTCTACCCCAAACGATCCTTTTGTCTTGCACAAAATATCGTGATTTTAGTCAAGTATACTTTAACTTTGTTCTGCGGAATGATATTTATTTTCAGAAATAGTAAAGACTTGATGTTTGTACAAGTTTATCAAATAGTTAAGAAAATCTGCTACCAAATCACCTTATTTTAACAATATTGATGCATTCCAAATTTGAGCACATGCTCATTTTAGCCTAATACAGGGTGTTAATGATGGTAAAGAACATCCAACTTAGTGCTATAGTTACTTTGAAACACCACATATTTCTTAGGGGACTTAGTACACCAGTCTCCTTGTGACACAATCATGACTCTGACAAGGTCACCTTATCCACTACACTAACAAATGGAACAAAACAGCTCTGTCTATGTTTTTTTATCTGCCTTTCTCCCTATCTAGTTGTCTCCTATTCATTAGCATTAACATAAATTCAGCTAAAACTACTATCTTTTTAAATGTATAATTTGGATATATAGTTTGTGTATATATTTTATGTATAAGTTTTGTACATTTGATTGCTTAAATACAGCTCAGTTCATCAATTTTATATTAGTCAAAAGTATAATTTATAAGTATACTAAATACTTAACCCATTCCACCACAACTTTTTTTTACATATTTTGTTAATTAAAACACTATTTAATTTTTACAAGTTTTTATTTTAAAGAAACCTTAACACTAAATTATGAGTAATATTTACATGAATAAAATTGTTGACAATGATTTTTTTATATATAAAATGACCATGTAAAGACAGACCGGCGAAACGCCGGTTTAGTGTTTCAATACCATAATGTAGTAGACCGGCGATTCGCTGGCTTTGTCTGTCAATGGGTTAAATTGAAACTTCTTCATCTACGCAAGTCTTTAATTTTCTTTGGACATCTGTCTGAAAATATTTTTACTATTCCTAATCTTAAGGCTTAAGTAATTCCTTCTCCAAGGTATTCTTTGCTCAGTCTTAAACAAGCAAAACAAACATGTTTGTAAAATAAAATGAATTTATCATTAAATACCAATAAAAATTAAAATACATTACAGGTCAATAAACATTTAAAAAAAACAAGTACTTATTAGTAGTTAGTAAAAGAATTCTTATTTTCAGCACAGAGTAGAATGCAAAATGAACAATTATTATATAAAACCCCCACACCCCTTCAGCCACTGAAACTTTTTAATAAGCCAGAAAGAATGAAACTGTTTAATAAGCCAGAAAGAATGAAACTGTTTAATAAGCCAGAAAGAATGAAACTGTTTAATAAGCCAGAAAGAATAATAAGCCAGAACAAGCAAATTTTTCAAACAAATTACACATTTTTAATGTTTTTAAAACTTCAATATTGTAATAACTTAAATGAGCATCTTTGTTTATTGCCATAAATCGTTTAAGCGATTTATGATGACTTGGGATACAAATAAGCAGAGTGAACAGGGTTTATTCCTCCACTGCCGTAACCTCAATCGAAAATTTATTTTCTAAAACTTTTGAAAAAATTAACGAGTATTTGCATAACTGAAGACTTTTTACAATTCCATAAAAACTCTCTATAACTTACAACAATATCAGCACAATTTCCATAATGTTGGATCCAAAAGTAATTTGAATATTTCCATATTTGGTATAACTAGATGCCTACAACTATAACTAAATGCCTAACTCAGTAGTTTTTAGCACGAAATTTTACATCAATTTTGATGAAAGGCTGAAACTTATATGCTGTTGCACTTAACATCCTTTTAGTGAACTTCAAAGCAGACTATTTGACCTGAAAAACCTTTATTTGAACTAGAAAATCTTTATTTAACCAAATATTAGAACTAGTAATACATTGGAAATATCATTATCCAATCAAAACTCATACTATTTTATTATAAAGTTTTGGCTTCAAACCAAATTTTAAAAAACTATAAAAAAAATATTTGTCATCCATCAGGTAATCAACAATGCTTTTCAAAAGCATGCAGCATTACACCATTTTTTTTGTCAAACAAATATTTTTCAACCAATTCACATAGTTGAGCTACAGTTCAATATCCCCAAATAGATCCTCAGGAAATTATAAACTAAAGTAAAACACATATCTTCACAAACAAAAAAACTTTAACAAACATTCCTTTACTTGACATAAACACATCTGATGTACAGATAGTCCAAAAATTATTAGCCCACCATTGCATAACTACTTTATCTTTACTGTCATATAAGAATTATAGGAGAAAATTACTGAGTGCTAGTATAATTGTGTGGTCTGTTTTCATTAGTATATATACTTCAAGTTAGTTTCAACTTTTCTTTTACTTTTGTTTCTGTTTTATTGACAACACAGTACAAGTTTGTTCAAATATCATATACAAAAATTATTGGAACGGAAAACTTTTATTTTTGTTGAGAAACAGGCATTTTATCAAATCTAATATTGTATTGGGTATCCTTTGATTTTAATGCATACTTGTAATCTACTTGGCACTGAATAAACAAATTTCTGAAAAACACACAACTTGATGTTATTCCATTTGTTCTTCCAGAGGTCCCCAAGCTCATGGATATTCTTCAGCTTGTTTCTTCATCCTCCGATTGATCTCATTCCATAGATGTTCTATGGGATTGAGATTGGGTGAGAATAAAGGCCAAGCTAATGTTTGAATATTGCTTTGCTTGAGCCAATACTAACTAGACCTGATGTATGCTTGGGATCATTGTCATGGACGAAGAAAAATTCTTGTCCAAAATGTAAATTTTTGGATCGATGGTATCAAATATTGTTCTTAGATATCATGATAATAAAATTGATTCATGGTATTGTTTAAAATATATAATTCACCAATTCCAATTGCGTGAAACAGCCCCAAACAGTAACAGAACCCTATCTTGCTCGACTGTATTCACAGTACAAGGAGGGATTTAAAACTTAATCAGCTTGTTCTACATTGTTTTGGCATACTTCAGACATTTACCTCAATTGATCTTTTTGACTAATGGTTTCTTTTGTCCTACATGACCAAAAAGCCTAGCTTCATGAAGTCTATTTCAAATGATATTTGGCATGTAATATTCCTAGTTCAATCCTGATCTCGATCTTCACAGCATTGGCAGATTTACTTCAATCAGACTTAACTTTGCATACTATCAATTGATCAAATGTTTTAGTTGTTTTTCTTCTTCGGCCATGTCTGATTAAATTATTTGACACATACTGTCTCTCTAAGAAGTAATGTCTTAGCAGCAATTTCCTGTTGAGAACCACCACTCTGAATTACTCAAGTTTGAAGATTATTACTACATTCTTTCTTTTTAGGCGCCATTTTTATTTGATTGTCATCTAGTCAAGAAATCCATAAGTATTTATTCTACTATTAGTGGTTCTAGATACAATGTCAACACATTTCTGTAACATTCTGCAAAAGTAATGAAAGTTCTAGAACTTTTCAGGAGAATTCTTTTCTTTCCTTTTTTTGAGCCAATAATTTTTGTATATGATATTCAAACAAACTTATACTGTTTTGTCAATAAAACAAGAACAAAAGTAATTGAAGAGCTGAAGCTAACTTGCAGTATATATACTAATGATAACAGACCACACAATGACAATAACAGTCAGTGATTTTCTCCTATAATTCTTATATGACAGCAAAGATAAAGTAGTTATGCAAGGAGGGCCAATAATTTTTGGACTCACTGTATGTCAGGCTTGCAGAGCCGGAGCCAGAGCCGGGAGCCAAGGATCCGATACTTTTTGCAGGAGCCGGAGCCGGAGCCGAGAAAAATTAGTAGATCCCGGCTCTCAAAAAAATTTTGAACTAAACAAGTTTTTTTTTTTTTTAAATTTTAGATTAATTTTTGACACATTTTTTTAGCGACCTCTGCACTTCATTCAAGAAACTTAAAACTCAAAATTCTCTAAGTCTCTAACAAATTATTTCATATATAATAAAATGACTTACAAGTTTAGTCTAAAAATAAATCTCAAAAAAATGGCCGCCACCATATATTTGCTTACATTGTTTTTTTAAATTCTTATTCTTGTGAAATGAATGAAGTGCCATATTTATTCTTATCTTCTGTCATTTTTTTTTCATTTCAAAATTATTCAATGACCCAAAAATAATCTTGTATTTTTCTTTTCTTCTCCTGCAATATTTATATAAAGTTGAATATATATTTGGAATTTTTCCGCTATTTCTGTTATTTACAAATTGCAACCATGAGTGATAAAGTAGAAGACGAGAGGTTATATGATGAACTGAAATGGTTTGCTTATCGCGAAGAGGACAAAGTGTTTTTTTGTCAAGTTGAGATTAGTGTAGGGGAGGAAGTCAGCAAACTTTGCGGTGCAACATGCAAATGCAGTACGAGGGAAAAGAGCAACGAAAAAAAAAAAAACCCACCGCCAACATGAAACACCATTTTGTCAATAAACATTCGACACTTTTGACAAAAATTGTTGAGGCAAGAGAGCAGAAACTGAAGAAAGAGAAGGCCGAAAAAGAAAAGAAACGCACCTCATCCGTTTTTGAAGGAAATCAGGGCTCGACTAGTGAGACAAGAAAAGTACAAGCACCCATCGATCGCTTTCTCAACAAAGTTACCATCGCAATTTCAAAAGAGGACTTCAAGAAAGGCATGAACATGACAATTCTTCAAAACGGCGCTCCCTTTAACCTATTCAGCAGTGAAGGAATCAAGGTTTTGACTGGCGATTTGGCAAAACATTTTGGCTTGAAAGTCAACCGGGATTCTGCTCGAAGTCAAATCATGGCTTTGGCTCAACAAAAGTGGGCTAAGTTAAAAACCAATCTACAGGGAAAGCTGGTTTTTCTGAAAGTCGACAGAGCTTCAAGACATAATTGAAGCTTTCTTGGCGTCAATGTGCAGTTCTTCATGGATAGCAAAATCAAGAATCTCTTGAAGGCGTGCTGGAATCGTATGGCATCAGGAAAGAAAATGTCCTCGGAATTACAACTGATAACGGGTCGAACATGGTGAAAATGGTTGGAGACTTTGGAAAGACAGATGAAGGTGACATCACTGACGAGTCTGCTAAAGAACTTGCTGGCGTCGAAATCGAAGAAGAACTTGAGGTTGAAATTGAAGGTGATCTGCCGGATGCTTATATCACTGACGACAACGACGTGTTTGAACAGCAGAGGCCTTACTTCAACGAAAAACATGAGCACCATTAATCTGCAACGTTGTGGTGCTCACACCTTGCAGCTGGCTGTTAAAGACGATTTGGAAAAACGAGGCATTAAGTCTCTGGTTGGCAAAGCTTGAGATGTAGCAAAAGCTTGTCGAACATCGAAAGCAAATGAATTTTGCAAACAACACAAAACTAAAAAGGTACATACAATATAATCGCAAATCGCAATAAATGAAAATGTTTAAATGAATATTAATAAGAATCTGAACTTGAGTTTGAATTTAACATTTGTCAATTATGCATTTTCGAATGTTGAAAACAATCAAATTTAAAAAAAGTTACTCAAATTTCTCAAATTAACAGGTTGCAATAATCGACAATGCAACCAGATGGTCCAGTACATTCAACATGCTCAACCAACTTCTTAAGATGCGTGATGTCCTGAATGCACTGGAAGCGGAATTTAAAACCCGTGACTTTATGTTTCTAAATTACGAGTGGAAGCAAATAGAGGAACTTGCAAAAATCCTCGAGAAACCGGCAGTTGCAACTCAATACTTCCAGAGTAAGGATCTCACGCCTGGGAACTTTATTTACATTTAGGAAATTCTGAAGGAGGAGCTAGTTTCTGGTGAATTCAAGACGTCTGATTTTGGGAAGAATATCAGGGATTCAATGGTGCATCGGGAATCACTTTTGTTCGATAATCCCTTTTTTTGTGCTGCTGTCTTTGTAGATGTGAATATCAATGCCTTCTCGGAGAAGAGCAACAGATTTTTATCTCAGTTTTCAATCTATTATTTTTTTAAACGAAAATTGGAATTTGAAGTTACGTACTTTTAATGAAATTCAAAATACTGTTTCATTTAACTTTACTTTTTGACATTCTACTTTCCTCACTGCAAGAATATGATAGATTACAATTTGTTTGAAATTTAAAAACATTAAAAATGCTTTACAATATTTCAATTGATTGTTGAAGACACTCTGTGGAAAATCCTGAAAAAGCTCAATGAGCAAAAGAAGTTCGAAATCGAGGGGAGTGGATTGGTCTTCATGGAAATGACTCTAGTGAGAGTACTGGAAGTGGTTTGGAAAATGAAGAGGAATCCGAGGAAACGAGTCCCAGAAAAAGGATGCGAATTCGAATGGAACGTGCTCGGAACCAAAAAAGCGAGCAGTCCAGCCAAGTCATATGGAATCAGATTTGATTGATAGCATGGTTTTTCTTCGAATGAATAAAGAGTACATTTTACTTTTGAGTGTGTATTGACAGAAAAAAAAAAGAGAAAACGTTTCGAATTTGGAATTTGATGCTAAATAAGTTAGTTGAAAAAATTTTGTAGAAATGACCAGACAAAGGCATAAATTTGCAAGTACGAAATGAAAGGGTATATGAAAGGGACTGATTCTTCAAAAAAATGTAGTAGTTTATTTTTCATTCATTAAAAAATTTATGAATAGACGGCAAGGTATACTTTTAAATCTTATTCTTCTATTGACATTATGAGGAGCTGGAGCCGAGTTTTTGCTGGGAGCCGGAGCCGGAGCGGAGCCGTGAAAAAAATTGGGCGGCTCCGCAAGCCTGCTGTATGTGTCAAGTAAATGAACACATTTATATTACAGTAATTAACCAAGCTCTTTTTGTCTTGCTACATCGTAAGAGCGATTTGCTTATCTGTCTGATATTTTGCATATAATTCTGATATTTTTGATATTTTGTGTTTTCAATAGGATTTATGATGAATAACATGAATTAGTTTTAAAAGTTGAAAATGAACGAAACACTTACATTAAAATCAGTTTCCATTATCTATCACAAACCATCCCCACATGAAACAATAGACAATTCTATTTTATTCATCTAAAAAATATGAAAATTATCAATGGATTGCTTTTAGTATAAAGTTGTTGTTTTTCTAAATTTAAATGCAATGTTCTTATTAACCATCTGATTTTACCAGTCACTCATTTAAGCACAAAATTTTCGTCAAAAACATAAATATAGTGGTATCTACCTAAACTTCTCTAGATTCTTTTGCCTAAAAGCTATTAAGAGGCTTTATTATGTAAATCTTCATCAAACTGCTGTTCTAAAAGTACCAAATATGTAAATATTCAAATTCTTCTGGATGGACTTTTTTCACCTTATGCAACAACTACACGGATATTTCAAGTAGATAACATGATCATACAAATTTACATATTGACAGCCCGAATATTATGTTTTGATATTTTTTTCAAAAATCTTGGTGCTCTAAATATTGTGAATTAAGATAACTCGTATGGATGAGATAACAGTTTTGATTAACCACAAATTAAAAATGAGAACAGAACAGATTTCCAACACCAAGACCAATGACAAGACTGAGGATAGCTCTTCTAGCGCTAAGTATAGGCATAAGAACTTGATTGATTAGAGTTTGTTTATACTCTCGTTTTTTTGTTTAATAGAGTAAACAAGATTGATTGGATTCTATGAATTTCAAATTCTTATATATTTTTGGTGAGCTCTGCATGGTTCATTATCAAATTGAAATCCTTTTTGAGTTAAATATCAGCTACTGACTTTGAAGACATTGAAACTGATTGTACATTACAGTTGACAGTCATATGTTACATCTGCAATGATAAGATTAGAATAAATTGAATTCTTAAGATGTAAAAAAGGAAAGCGAGTAGTTTTAATCCTTTTATCTTAAGAAGTTTTCTATATACTTAGTAGTAGCATTCAAAGTCCATATATATATATATATATATATATATATATATATATATATATATATATATATATATATATATATATATATATATATATATATATATATAGTAACATTTTAAAATCATTGAAAAACTAAAAATGTCCTTATCTGATGACCAACTTGATACTATAAATCTAAGATGCTCAATTACAATTTTCTAATTATTTTGTTTTAATAGTCATAATGTTATAGATGGACTGACTAAAATTGGATTTATATTTTCTTAAAAAAAAATTACTTCATTATCTTATGCTAAATATAGATCTGAGTAAAATCATTTAAGTAAGATTATTTAAGTAAAATCTTGATTCTTTTACTTTCCTTGAATGTTGAATATAAAAAAATGAAGTTACGCTAAGCTTGACTTTTTATTTTATTTTTATCATGACACAACAATTTAAAAAAGTGCTTTACGCTTCATTTTATAACAAGTACAATTAAAAATTTGATTAACAACTGACTAAAAATAATTTAAAAATAAAGCACACAAAATTAAGTTCACAGAGTTTTTTCCTACCACTTTTTAACATTTAAATAGTTAAATAACAGAACAAGCATATTCAAGTTAAAAAGCAACAAACTTCTCTGAAAAAAACTTACATTCCAAATCTTTGTACGACTCTTGATCAAGTGAATAAAGCGAGGTGTCAATGCATAATGGTTGGTAGCATTGCTGACATAAAAAGCTGACATGAGTTGTATCTTTAGTGCCAGACATTGATGCTGTTAACTTATCAGCCTTAGCCATGATTCAAAAAAAAGTTTGATTGTTTATCTAAAAAAAAAACTCCTAATTTTTACTAAATCCAAAATAGTATATTTAGTCAAATAATCTTTTAATGAGCAGTGAAATTAAAAGCAGTTTTGTTATTAATACTCATGTAAACAAAAAAGCAAATTAAGAAAAATTAGATAGGAATCTGTTTGTCACAATAGGAATCTGTTTGTCAGAAGCATCGAGTTGTTATAATATTTATTATACTCATATTCATAGACATATTCAACAACAACTTGAAGTGACTAGAAAAGTATTCTAGCTCCTTTGCACGTCTTAATGTCTGCTGTTACAGGTCTGTATTAGAATTCTTTGGGATCTGGATTAACTGACATAAATGTCATATTTGATAACACTATATCTGTTCATAAGGCCTATTATGAACAGATATAGTGAATTTATATTTATATTGACATATAACGTATAATATGATTGAGTTAATTACTTGAACAGATTTAAATATTGATAATTTTCATTCAAGAGACCTTGCGAAAGATAAATTTTGTTAGAGAAAAAGCTAATACGCATGCGCATTCGAATCGTCAAGCAACAAGATATTCTATTCCTCCCCAACACCAGCTTTTTGAGAGAACTTTTTTTTTGCTAATAAATTTATATGCGCAAGTGGGCAAACTTGTAGCATTCTCATTTTTTTTAGCTGCTCTTAACCGTAATTTTAGAAATTGATAGCCAGAGATTCTATTGAAGTTTTAGTTTTGAGAAACTGGAGCAGAGGTGAAATGCCGATCTGAAGCCATCCTCAGAGTTTAGGGTTAGAATCTGAAGCCACCCTCAGAGTTTGGGTTAGACTCGGAAGTCGATGACGAGGAAGTGACGTGTACCAGCATACCAATCATTAGGGGGAAATGTTTTTGGCGGATAACTTATTGTTAACCGGGAGAAGTTAAGCGGTTCGTACCGGAATAACATAGGCAAGTTTCTTTATACATCATGTGTGGGAGCAAACCGTTTGAGTATAACAAGCTATTATTCCCCTCTATAGCTATGGCTACTTTCACAGGGTTGAGACTTGGCTGAGTCTTTTCTGGTTAGCTTGCAAAATTAGCGGAGTTGGGGCAGGCGATATCACATATTTGAGAATTTCGCAAGCGATATAAACATCGAATAGCCAACTGGTTAGTGTACCGACTTGATAGATCGATCGATCGCTGAACAGGATTTCATAATCCTGAAGGTCTCCAAAGCTTGAAGGGTGAAAAGGACCTCTACCTCAGACCATCTAAAAGTTGAGAGGAATGCTATACATTTAGGGATTCCTACCATAAGCATTAGCTAAACTAGCTTTTGCCCCGTGGTAACTGCTGAGGATTAGTCAGCTCTGAGCAGGGTTAGATTGCCAGAATCTGCTTGATCATCACATCCCTGCATCAATCAATCTGGAGAGATCACTAAAGGGAGACATAAATAGATCACGCATAGCCCAGTAGTCCTCATAAGACTGAATGCTTTGAAGTTCTTGACCCTGCATCCGGATACTCAATTTGTCTACTATAGCTCGACCGCGATCGCTAACGAAACGAGCTGAAAGGTCTATCCCCCTCGAAAGCGTCCCATCATAAACCAAGCGTACGGTGTCAGGCACAACAACCATTCCCCTACATAAGCTTGGGAACCGGATGAGCATTGTCTGACCCGAAGGGTTAGCTATTGTGAGGAGGGAGAACAAAAATAAAAACGACGATGGATAGAAAAATATTCACAAGATGATTCACCAACTCTTCACATAAATAAGTGATAAAGCGTTAGAAGAAAAATTAAATATAACTGTGGAAAAACGTAAACACGAAGACGTGTAAATGATAAAGCGATAATAAGAAAAGCTAAAAACAACGATCGGAAAAGACACATACAAGATGACTCGTCCACCTTCACATAAATAGATGATAAAGCAAAAAGAATTAAGTTAAAAACAACAACTGAGAAAAGACGTAAACGTGGAGACTCGTAAACGATAAAGCAACAATTAGAAAAGTCAAAAACAACGATCAGAAAAGACTCATACACGATGATTCACCGATCTATCACGTAAGTAGATAATAAAACGGAAAGAAGAAAAGTTAAATACAACTGAGAAAAGACGTAAACACGAAGACTCATCAACCTGCCATGTAAATAAATGAAAAGATATCGCAACAGGAAAACAAGCAAAAACTATAAAAGCTCAAAAAAAGACGGACTCAAACAGTTAAGTGGAGTTAAGTGAAGTTAAGAGTAGGGATTTGGAGAGATAGAGATTAGAGCGACTGATGAGTAAGGTCGTCTCTTTAGAAGAAGAGATTTAAAAGAGAAATTTAAGTGAAAAGAGTTTTTAAAGAGATTTAAAAAAAGATTTTTATGAGAAAAGAGTTTTAAGAGATTTAAAGAGGATTTTTAAGAAGAAAAAGAATTTTGTGATAAGAAGAGTATTTTGATGAATAAGCAGTTTAATAAGCAGTTGAATAAAAGAAGAAAAGAAGAAGATTTTAACATTGATTGTTGGAGAATAACCAGAAGATTTAATTAAAGAAGAGATATTTGTAATAAAAGAAGATATAAAAGAAAGAGGAGTAATTGAAATAAACAGTATTGAACACTGCAAGAAGCGTAAGAGAATATTATTTGTATTATATAAAAGTTATAAGAGTAAGAGTGCCACCATTACACATTAATAGAAAATTTGTTGAGTTTTATTATATTATAGAATATACTGAGGACGGCGATTATAAGTTTAGCCCTTTTAGATTAAACCTTGTCCATTCCTTAGAGCTCTGCGTTACGACCGTCCGATTCACTGCAAATCTAAAGGGTTCTTGAAGGTTCTGCGGCTGTTCTTCAAAGAACCTAAAGGTTCTTAGAGTCGACTTAAAGAACCCGTGGGTTCTTCACGTACCTAAATGGTTCTTTGTAGAACCGGCTACTTTTTAAATGCAAGTTTAAAGAACCTTTAAGGTTCTTCGCATTAATTGTTAGAGTAAATATCTTAAGTTTCTTCTAAAGGTTCTTCAGAAACTTTTTTCATCTTTTTTAAGACGCCATTTTGTTTTTTTACTCAGCGTGTTAGTTGATTATAACGTGGAATCTTATAAACTTGACTAAACATGAATTCTGAAAAAAAAAGTGATATACTGCCAATGGTTGATAGCTACCATACGATTTTGTATTATCAATTAGTAAAATTAATTTAGGATACATTATGAATTTCAGATTCTACACAATGATCCCAATATTATATTTAAAACGTAATTTAGAATAATAGTAATCATTTGCATCATATTGTCGTATAAGTTAGATCAAGTTTAAAACTACAATTATTTTTGAATTTTCAGTTCAAGTTTGGAATGTAAAATATGTAAATGTATGTATATATGTATATAATGTATGTATATAATATACGTATATATAAATCTTAATGCTTATGTCAAATAAATTTACTTGTAATGGCAGCCTACGCTATTGGAAAGTCTAAAAAATAAGTTCAAGAAGGAAAGAGCCTTTGGCGCTACTGCAGTTTCTCCCCCCCCCCCCCCTTTTTTTATTTTTGATTATGATAGAGAATTTTATGCTGATTCAGAAAAATATAAAAACATGGACCTGAAAATCAACGGAAAGTGCTCTATTTCGAAGTCAAAGTTGAAAAAAATCCCACTAAAAACCCTAATATTCGCCATTTTGAGAATATTAAGTTAATGATTTTTTAGCTGACAAAAGCAATACATTTATAGCATGGTTTTTACATTAAAAAAAGTCGTTAAAGTATGTTTATCTCGCGCAATTTTCGTGGCAATGAAAATAGCCGTTTTTTGATTTATTAGAGAATAAACTATATTGCAAGTAATGTACTTTTGTAATGAATTTTAAAAAAGAATTCAGCAGTTTTGTTTCCTAAAAGAAGAACTTTTGAAACTTAGTTCATAGTTGTTTTATCACATGTAAAATTTAGAAAATGTCATCTTTAAACCGTTTTTTTTAATAAAAAAAACCAGCGTACAATACAATAATAATTATTCATCAGTTTGTCTACATTCCCACACTCTAAGTTCAACTTTTATTTGAAATCTTCCATTAATTTCATTTCGTTTATTACACTTTCGTTATAACACTTTAAAATAGTAATGCGAAGGCTGATGGAAACCAGGTCTTTTTATTGCGCAATGTAACGGTAATTCACTTTCGTTAAAAATGAAAGCGTTTTGAAAAAAAAAGGCGAATATTAGGGTTTTTAGTGGGATTTTTTTCAACTTTGACTTCGAAATAGAGCACTTTCCGTTGATTTTCAGGTCCATGTTTTTATATTTTTCTGAATCAGCATAAAATTCTCTATCATAATCAAAAATAAAAAAAAAAGGGGGGGGGGGGAGAAACTGCAGTAGCGCCAGAGCCTTTTTCATTAATGTTGAGACTGTTGCTATCCATAAAAGCAAATTTGGGAATCCAGCTAGAGAATGCAAGTGCACAGAAGATTGTCTTGAGAATGACCAAGCTTCTAGTAGGACAGATGGAGACTTGGTAAAAATTAAGCTTATCTGTTTTGGGATAAAATAGTAAAAAAAAGATTTAATAGTTATTGAAAAATAAATTTCTTTAGCCACATTCTCTGCCTATTGGTGAGGATGATGCAGCTGTAGCAAAACATCATCCGGATATGATAATTGAATACCGTAATCTTTATCCAGATATGAATATACTGATTGATTGTCAGCAACATAGTTTGTTAATGTGAGCAAAGGATTTCGATGGACGTCTTTGCACAATTGATCTAAAAGCTAAATACCCATTGCTCTGCTCTGCTCAATTGGTAGGCTTTTAACTATTCTCTTGATTTTATTTTTTGTGTGTTCCAACTTAAAAGTAATAATGATGTTAAAGCTTCTTAGTGAAAATGAAACTGAGATTTGGAAAAGATCTCAATAAAGAACTTCATCAACAGATGGAGGGTAAGGAAGATAAAATCTTAAGCTTGGTTAAATTAAAGTGTAAAGACGATTTTATTTCTGGAAATTTTGCTGAAGTTGAGTGTGAAATTAATGAAAGCACTAAGAGAGGTAATAAATTTTGTGTAATACAAGAGATTTCTGTTTTCCAAAAAATTATTGCTAAAAGTTTTTATGTTTTTTTCTGTTAAATATTGTTTTATAATTTAATTCTGTTTTATGTTTCTATTGTAATTTTTTTTTTATTACAGATGCTACATTCAATAGACCAATTCTTTTATTTCCACAGCTATTCAAAGAATCTATTGAAACCTTGGTTACATTTGATGACACTCCAAAACAGAATACACCAACTATTGCAATCCCTCAAGCTCAAAGGTTGACATCAAAATTTTGTAGAATTATATTAGATAGCCAAGAAATAGTTGAACATTATAATAATGTTGATATCTCATTAGCGGTGGCTTGTATATTTGCCTCTTATTTTATTTACGATATACAGTACCCTGTTCAGTTGAAAAACACATTATTTTTTGAACACATCATATTTGGTGTATCAAATAAAGAAGTCCCTGTAACAATTCACAGGATGGTAAATACTTTGTGCAAGGTTATTGATTTATTTTAAACTTATTTTATATCGAAATCTTAACTTCAACTGCCTAATATAATTTTACAAATTGTAACATTTATAAAGCAAGAGAGAGAGATTTACTAGAAAATGAGTAAAATTTCACCTTTTATATACCGTCTATTGTTTGTTTAGGTTTAGCTAATTCTTCGAAGGGAGGCAATAGAAACGTTTAAAATAAAGCAACTTTTAAATTTATTTTGTCCAAAAGTCTTGTAATTTTTTATTGCTTATAATACATGCTTTTTGTTAATCTATTCGTTTTTTAATTCATCATTTTGCATAACAAGTAAATGGTAAAACGTTAAATCATTTTTATCACTTGATATAAACTTTTTGGAAGAACATGGATTAATTTGTTTGAAAAAATAATAAGTTTTAATAAAATTGTTAGGCTAAAAAATTATCCGAAAATTCAATAATAATTATTAATTATGGTTTTTTTTTTAAAAAAAAAATTATTCAAAGATTTGTCTAGTGAACATTTTTTCAGTCAGATGGTCTTGAATCTGAAATAGTTCTTCAAAAACAGTTCTTTGAAGAACCTTTACAAATAGTTTTTCTTTTAAAAAAAGGTTCTCTTTAGGGTTCTTTGAAGAACCTATAGGGATGATTTATCGGAACTATCAAGAACTCTTAGGTTCTTCGAAAAACGGTTTAGGGTTCTTTAAAGAACTTTATCGTAAGGTTCTTCCGAAGAACCCGTACAAAGGGTTCTTTGAAGAACCTCTACGGGTGCTCCCTCAGCACCAACGTCAAGAACCCTCAAAGGTTCTTCAGAGAACCATTCGGCTTTAGAGTGTTCCGGCTCGTACCGACTTTTTTGTCGGAAGTTCGACACCTACTCGTAACAAATTTGGAAATTCTGACTTCCATTCCGAGTCAAGTCGTAACATTTGAATTTCCCGCGTTATGAATCGTAAGCTGTCGTAATTTTGCGTAATCTACCTTGGTTCAAGGTTTCAACTAAAACTTTTGCGTGATGATGAAATTTATGAGTTGATGTTGAATCTTGGATATCCTAATCTAGTTTTAGTAAATTGAATAAATGAATTATATTATGACTTAAACTGCAATAAATCATTTTTAAGCTTTGACTAAAAGCTTTGTCTTGTTTTATTACGAACTATTACGTTAGATTACGGTTCATACCGACTTAATTCCGACTTTGTCGTAACATTAGGTTAGATTACGGTTCGACTTCGACATTAGGTCGTAGCATTAGGTATGATTACGTTCCGAACCAACAAAGTCGGAATTTTTTAGGCTAACGCAGAGCTCTTCCATTCCTAACCAAACTATTCCCAAACCTCGCCCTTACCTAACCAAGTACTTCCCAGACCATCAACCTCGTTCCCAACCTCCATATACCTAATCCAAACAAACTTTAACCCAAACCTTCCCCTTCCCCTTGCCTTCGTCAGCTAAACTAAATAATAAACTACACGATAAACAAACATTAAAATTAATTTAAATAGATAAAAGAAGAAACATAATAATAATTAAAAACGCCACCCTCACACTATTGAACTAACAAGCAAATTTGTTGAGGTTATCAACCTTTTGAGGTTATCAACCAATTGAGGTTATCAACTTTTCACCTTGGATAGCGTGTCGCATCAGAACGTCCCTCAAGGGGTTGAATTGTGTGGCATACATGCTGGATAGAGAAAATAACCCGACTGTCTAATAGAGACGGTGATAATACATCTAAGTAACTGAAGAAACTAATTGGATGAAGGAGGATCAAGATAGATTAGCTAATGAATCTAGTCTTAATAGTCAATAAACAGAGGTTGACAAAGCTATTGTTATTCTTTCAGAACCTCTGATATTAGATAAGACTGGAGAAAATAGAACAATTGAAGTATGGAGGGGCTTGGAAGCCTCGAATCTTAAAGAAAAATTCTATAAGTTATAAAAAAAGGCATATAAAAAAGCGGAAGGAGAATTAGTGATACAGCTTCGCTAATATTTGGACTCGAACGCAAGAATCCTTTGGATAGGAAGATAAGTTTTATAGCTATTGCATATCGAAATTGAACAACTGGTGGGAAATTTAGATTCTATGAGTGGAATAACACTAAAAATGGAGAGAAGGCTGCCATTTGGATTGAAGCGATCAAAGATAAATGTACAGTCTTGACCCCTGCTATATTAAACGAATGAAACAGTTATTGAGTTGAATAAAACAACTGTTGGAACCAACAATCCTGATTATAAAACATACTACTTGGATGGAGTCTGAAACAGTATTGAAAAAATCTATGAATCACTCAGTGAAGCGGGTATTAAGACGAACCCTCTTTGGAAGTGGAATGACCCCCTCGAATCTTTTATTTATACAATTGTTGAAAGTTTCGCGATGTGAATTTCGCATGGCCACAGCAGCGTGTGGAATCTCATCAGCTATGCTATACTCCAGCAATCCATTCATGAGAGCCTTATACATGCTCTTCCTTTATTATACCGTTAGGAAGATTGCCTTGCCAGCGGCAAACCGACTACGATAGAGCTCTACAGAGCATAATAGTGCTGTTTTTGCAGGGCTATGGGCTAACCTCGATGGATGAGTCCGAGCCGTCCCCAAGCTGGATCTCCGCCCTACAGGGTCTTCCTACAAGTTATCATGCAAGTCAGGGCTGAAATACAGATCCTCTGCAAAAACCATGTAATGACACACAAAGTTATAGCAGCTCAACACCCCTATAACCATAGGTGAATATTAGTGTAGCGGCATATATTGTCGAATTTAGGTGCGCTCGGATCTCATCAACTTTAGACAACTCTATACCACCCCCATTCTCATCGATAATCTGGATTAAGGAGCTCCCGTCTTTTAATGGAAGGGTGTTTATCAAGGACTACACCCTCACGATAAAACACTTAATTGAAGTTAGGTTCTTTAAAGAACAGACAGCCATCTCGATAAGGCAATGCTTGGAGTTTGGAGTGATATTGGGTAAAAAAGCTGAGGTGTGCGCTCAAGTAGGTCTTGACTGGTCATTGGGTTCCTATTGAAGTCGTGATATATTGACAATAATATCTAGATCTTTGCTCGCAATATGTCTACCCTTGCACCTGGCTATAAGAAAGCAGTCTCTAACGTTGTGTATCACAGCGCAGTGGTTGGCGTCGTAGCCTTAGCCATCTCTTACGGATTGGAGAAAACCAAACTATTGTTGACGACTGAGCTGCGGTTTGATATGCGAGACGCCGGGAAGTTGATCGGCTACTTGATATTTGGTGAGTGGGCTCAACAAATGATGGTTGATGAGAAATGGATCCTTTTTACCCTCGCTTCTGGCAATTGAAAAATTGGAGCGGAACTCATAGCGATTGAGAGCATGGCGGCAGCTTTTAGGATGGCTTTATTCAGCGCCATCCTAAAAGCGGCGGTGCCGGGAGTGCGGCAGCTTTCACTGAGAGCTTTTGTGCCAAGTTGCAGCTCAAAAGCTCTTAGGGAACAAGACCAAAGATGAGATTGAACGACACAACGAAGTAATGGAGGCTCTCACTAAGGATCAGCAAGACTACGAAAAGAAGCGCGCCGAGAACCTCGATAAAATCAACGCTCGCCTCGCAGCTGAAGGTGCATTCAAGTCTTTACTCAACAACAATGTGATGGGGAGCCGTCTCTATCGCGAGATGATGAGTGCCAATAGAGAGGAGCCCAACAAAAATTCTCATTCTTCTAAAAAAACCCAAACTCTCAGATTATTTTACGCTTAGCGATGATGAGAGGAAGCGAGACTTCGGTTACTTCTCCGCAGCTGCAGTCGCCGGGGATCTCGCTGGCACTTCACGTCAGACGTGAAATATAAAAAATAAAAAGAAAAAACGGACTTGGAGTACGCTGTTCGAGGTGAAAGACTTCGAGCCCTCGCGACTGGTAACTCTATTTTCGAGATTTTTTTTTTAAACCCCCAAGTCAGTCAATAATCGGATCATGGGAGTCGCTTATCCACAAATTCCTAATGGTGATGTGACCAGTGCATAGTTGCGGATTCGGATGATCTCGTCTGGCACGACATAGGTGAACAAGGAAACGGGTAGTGGTGATATTAGGTTTGCATCAGCACTGGCACCCAGAGCATTTCTGTATGCATGGATTGTGATAGTAAGATTCACATGATTGTCGGACTGACCTACCGATACGAGGGCTGTGTTAATCTCTCCTAGGCGCGTGTTTATGACTGACTGCCATTGAGCATGGAATTGATCGTATACTGCCTTAAGATTGTCGTGGCGCTGAAACTCAGCTTCCACAATGTTCAAGAAGCGGTTCTGAAGATTTATCACAGTAGTTGCCATTACTTTTTTTTTTTTGAGAGTTTCTCTCCAGTTTATTTAGAGGCTTCACAGATTTCTAATATAATGTCACGTACATACGAGCGCCTAACCAAAGCCCTGAGGAACATAGGTTCAGCTTTGGGCGAGACGCTACCCCTTTAGATAATAATGATAATCCAGAGACTTTCTGGCAAAGAAAAATTTTCTTCTCTTTAGTGAGGAGAGCTGTCGAAATGGAATCTGATGATGTTCACCGTGCAGCTAAGAATAATCTCAGCTGCAGACACTATGTGAAGAATTATCATCAGTATTCCATAATTCAGAAGACTCTCTACAATCTTATGGACGTCTGTGAGATAATCGTCCTAGAGAACCAAGCCTCCAATGGACCTTGAGATTAAGTTTTATTTTGAGAAAAAATTTTTCAAGTAGTATATTGTGAGGTAACTTGCTTTGTACATGACAATGTCTTTCGGGAAAAAAATCAAAAAAACCCGCTAGGTGAAGTGTTAGACCTGATACATGAGAGTAGAGTGGAGTTTGACCAATATGTTGCTGGATACCAATATGTTGCTGGATACCAATATGTTTCTTGTCAGGAAATTTTTGATGCTAGCAAGAGGTGTGATCTGGTTCGTAAGCCTAATGAGGAGCAGAAGATCAAATCAAAGAAGAAGAAACTGATAAGAGAGGCCTCAACAGCCTGCGATAGCAGTGATAGTGATAGCTGCTCTAGCTTCGCCAAATTTGAGTTTGATGCGAACCTTGATGGTATTGGTTGTGATAGCCCTGACAGCTACTATAGTGATTGTTGTGGTGAAGAGAGTGAGACGGTTAGCTGCGTGGCAGACCGAGTCAGGTTGATCAATATTTGAGAGCGCACCTCTAGTAGTCTCTCGGGGGGTCGCCAGAGCGAGCGGTTAGTCTATTCTGACCTTGCAAGCTCTGTGCACCCCCTTTTTCCGGAGTCACTCTTAGTTGGAGTCTCATCAAGCTCATCATATGCTCTAAAAGGATAAGAGACTATCTTTAGTATATTAGAACCCAAAAGGGAACTGGCGCAGGATGCCCGCTAACAAGAAAATTGCGTCAGCCGCGAAAGTTTCTGAGAAAGTTGCAGGCAACTGGCTAAGGAAGCAGGCTAATTGGCAGATCTAGTTCCCAGCCCCCTACTACATAACTAAGCCTATGGTTGGTGAGAGCAAACCTAATGCGGTTTACCAAGCGGACTTGCCATACCTGTCACATGACAAAGTCGGCAGGCGTATGTACAAAATGCTCTGCTGGTTGTCGATGTGGCGAACCGTTACAAAGAAGCGGAACCACTCACTAGCAAGACTGCGGCAGAGGTCGCAGATGCTATCACTCGCATTTACAAGCGCGGTCCACTGACGTGGCCACACCGGCTTCAAGTAGATCCCGGTCGTGAGTTTCTCGGGGTCACTGCCGGTCTTGAGGAATCTTTAACATCTTCTGACTCTCTCGTGCGTTATCTGTACGCGCCAGGCGAGCTGGAAGGTGGGAGTAGCCGCGCTACCGACCCTATCTGGTCAACGGCTACACACTATTTATTCAGCCCTAAGACAGGAGGGCCAACCTGCCATTTATAATCTTACTGAGGAGCCAGCCAGACGCTTTGTCCGTGAAAAACTATCTACTGTTCCGGATGGGACTGAGTTACCACCAGATAGGATCATCAAATACACGCGTAGTGGCCGTAGGCCAGGGCCTGTCACCTTCCAGCTCTATCTATTTTTTGTTGTCAATTGGGTTAAGGGAGGTCTTCACTTGCTCGTAGACTTCTATTTGGTGGCCCTGATTGTGGATTGAGACTTGCGTGTATCTCATCACTTTCTGGCCTTCTAAGCGCTGATTATAGGACTCGTACCGAAGATTTTTGTTAACCATACTCTTGGCGACTCCCTTAGCTTTTGTGATATTTTTTCCGACTTCAAGCACCGAATACATTTTCGGCCTGAGCGCGATGAATTCATGAATGCGGTGCTCATTACATTCACCCTTGAACTTCCCTATAACCATTTTGTTTTGCTTTTCGAAACAGAAATGGTTCATAGGGTATTCACTTAAGTTGTATAGATCTGAGCTCTTTCATATATCTTAGTAGAAAACTTCAAGCTGCTCGTATCAGTGTAAAGCAGCTGCGCCTTCAAGCCATACCTAGCCTTGATCTGGTTGTACCAGAGGTCATACATTAAACTTTTCGACAGGTCTAGGACGGCTTGACCGACATAGATTGCTCTGTTCAGCTTCAGAGTTGCTTTTGTACTGTGAATGGCCACCAGATTGCCATCATTTATTCTGTGCGATAGGTAGGCCGGGTCAGCGAGTAGCCTTCGCAATCGCTCCGTTTTGCTGGTGCGAACAAGATCAACTTGTATGCGTTTCCTGAGGTTCTTCATATTCAACCAAATACACTGTTGTTTATTTACTTGAAGAAGTTCTTTTCAAAATCAGAGCTTGCTTTTTTCCTCCATTTCGCGTTCATCTTGATGCAGTCAGCTGTGGATTTTTGTTGCCATCTTCCCGAGCAACTCATACAACTTCAGGTTGCAATAATGTACGATATACCTCTCCTTGTTATGAAGGTTGGGTATAAGCTTTATACACCCCTTACAACCACACTAGAGCTTCTCTATCAGGTTTTTCTGGCATTCGCTAAGCCATTCTTCGAGTACCATCAGGGCTTCGGGGGCAGGAGGATAACCATTGTGGATGTTGTGTAGGTTCTCTGGGTACTCGATGTCTACTTCGAGTACATAGCCTTCAGGGACATCATCAGGCGTCCTTAAGACATCGACCACCTCTGTACCCACTCAAACCCACCAACAGGTACCGGTTGCATCATAGCCCAACCGCAGATGTTGTTATCGTTCAGGTATGATATGTAGCTGTTAGGCTTTGAGACGTTGTAGTCAGGCTCCTTAGACTGTTTGCCCTGGCAAACCTCTTTGATACCATGGAGATACCGCTATGAAGACTCTTCTCAAAGTATAGGTGCATATCAATATCGGTGAGAACTTGAGCTCAACTCTAGATTTTTTAAGCTCAACGTCGCACGACATCCAAGGGGAGCTTAAGTAGTGGGCTAGGCCAAGAATATAATGGTTCATCGATGACTTTCTGAATTTCTCAGACATCTGCCAGCAGCTTTACATCAGTCTCCAGGTCGACATTGTGATAGTTGCCTAAGTTCTTACATTCGAGGGTTCTCCATACATTTTGCGCATGGATATAGTCTTCATCCTTTATCCCCCTCATGGTAAGGCTGGAGTAGAATACCTCACCGGGTGGTAGACAACTCTCATCGAACCGCAGAAGACTTAACTCGGCTTTTGTCAAGCCTTTCCTCATGACCCTCATGTTCTCTCAGCCCCAGATTCTTCGATAGAGAATCGAGCAAGGAATTCATGAACTGCGTAGAGTCCATGAAGGTCAGCTGGTCAACAGAAGGTCTTGTATTTTTCCATTTTGTTGGGGTTGCAGCTAATTTTGTTGTTATCTGTGGCTTTACCTAGAGCTTGCATAATGAGATCCCCGTCGTAGCCCCCAGATTGTGGAAGACAACTGGTACCTTTGTTTTTCTTGGTTTAAGTTGCATCTGTTTAGTGCCTCGGTACTTTTCCGTAATGTGTCAGTGGTTGCAAACCCTGTCATCAATTAATCAAGAACTGCAGATGGGGTCAGTTTAGATGTGCGGGTTGGTTGGAGTGCGGTTGGTCTGGGTTGTGGGTAGATTTTGTTGCAGGTGATCGTGGTGGTGGGTTCTAAAATACCTGATTGAGGGCTATATGCTGAGCTAGGGCTACCTCAGAGTCTAACCCAAAACTCTGAGGGTGGCTTCAGATTCTAACCCTATACTCTGAGAATGGCTTCAGATCGGCATTTCACCTCTGCTACTGCATCATCTAGGAGTCACGGATATGGTTAGAGCTAGCAAGGTGCTTTAAGAAAAGCATGAATTCGGAAATGTAAAAAAATGTTCTTGGATAAATAGCTTTTTTTGGGGACATAATAAATGTCGTTAGTGTAACCAAAATTATTTATTTACAATTTTAAAAATCATCTCTTTATAATCACCTTCCGTTAAGATTAACTTCAAATCAATCCAATACTTTAATATTTTTGATTTATGTTTATATTTTTAATTCATTATTGTGGTATAGAAATTCTTAATACTCAGTGTGTTGTTTGTTCAAATCTCTCATTGAATCAGCACTCATCAATTGTACGAGGTTAGAATTGTTTAGTTTTATTGTTGTTAGGAAAATCAGTCTTATAGGTAATGGACCTTTTTTATTCAAAGCTGTTGTAATTGATTTGTTATATTATTCCATTTAGTAGGAGTTGAAGATGCTTCATAAAGAGAAAACTTGTGCTTTGATATAAACTTTCATGGGCGCTAACTGGTGCAGGTACTGGTGGTGGTAGTTCAACTTCAGATTCTTGATGTACCTCTTTGTTATCGTTGGTATCTATGTTTATGCTTTTGTTAAGGCTAAGAGTAAATTTTTTTGTTCGGCGGTTTGTAACCTTCAACAATGGACTTAACGTTTTTATCGAAATTAGCACGTGACGCATCTGAAGCTGAATAAGTCTTTAAACATAAACAATGCATGGTTACCAAAAATGCACTCTTACCAAAAATGCTCAAAGAAACAAGATTCTTTAACAAAGGAAGTATTGTGGCAGCAGGTAAAACTAAACTATCATCATGATATTCATCCAGAATCCATTCGTGAATTAAACCTTCAGATCTGTTGTAGAAAAAATCAACTTTATGGCCTTTTTAACTCATAAGCATTTGTTAAAACACGGACCACACGGACATCACTGCTGCCACTGCCATTACGAAACACGCCCACAAATAATAAACTTGAGGGAGCTGTTTTCTCTTTCTCTGTTAATCAACCAAACCATTTAACTCATAACATTCTTGTGACGCATCTGAAGCTGAATAAGTCTTTAAACAGTGATATGGCTCATCCATTTATAAAATATCTTTAAAAGATAATAACTAAATAACTAGTAAACTGTAAACAACGAATCTTGATTTCAACGATGAAAACTTACATCTCGACTTCAATGATGAAATATTCGACAAACAGAAACCAAATCAAATCTCTGAACTGTAATGCAATCGAACACAATTAGCTGATGTTAAAGAAATGTTAGTTTAACAAAAGTTACAAGTTCAAATAATTGATAACAGTATCTGTAAACTTTAAAAATACAACAACCAAACAAAACGCCCTGAGTTTTTCTGTTCTAACATGAGCTATTGCATGATACTTTTATAAAAAAGCGCTGCAATTATGCAAAAAAAAAATTTTATGATTCATCAAGGTTTAAAAAAGTAAATGCTTTTCACAAAAGTGAATGATTTGGAAAATATGATTCTTTCAGAAAAAAATAAGAAAAAGCTTTATATAAATAATGAGTAGCTTCCTTTTGAGAACTAAGGCGCCTGGAGTGAAGCAACCGCTCCTTCTCTCTACTCCTAGATCTGGCCCTGTTAGTTAATCAGACCAATTTTTCTATTTCTCTTCAATTCGTTTCATTCTACCAGTTTGCTAAATACCATTTTTAACCCGTTTTGATTGACTTTTTTTTATCAAGTTGCAAGAATGCAAAATAATATTTTATCAGTTTGTATTTTTGCAACTTGATAAGAAATTTCTAAAGTTTCATTATATTTTCCCATTTTTCTTCAAACAGTTTGTCATGTTAAGCTGAATCATGAGGATTAATTAAATTAGCTCCAGGATCTTTTTTCGGATTGTTTCTGAGATCCACTTTTTACGTAGATAATTAGATACAACGAGTGCTAAGTAAAAAAAGTTGCTATACTTCACTTGTTCAGTTGCTATACTTTCATCAGGATTAAATTTCAAACTTCTTTTTGAAAATTCTTCCTTACATCCTTGATCATTAGATTCCTTTCATTCTTGATCATTGAATTGGGTAGAACTTATTCAGGAATCGGGTTTGAAGTTGTTAAATGTGTTAAGCCAAAATCACCTTTTTTTAACACATTTGTTTGTTTTTTTTATAGATAAATTTAATTGTTGTGTTCGTTAACAATTTACAATCTAATTGTATGTAATAGAATGACATCCTTATGCAAGATTTTTTTTAAAACAACTTAAAAATAAAAAAAAGTTAGGTCAAAATTTTTTTTTAGTTTTTATCTCAAGATACTTTATATAAGCTTTAAAGAAAAAAAAGCATAAAAAAAGTATCAACATTTTAAACACGAATAAATTGAAAATTTGACATATCGGTCATACCAATCAAATGTCAATATAATGGCTACAAATATGCTTTCAGTTCGTATGTCAACGCGTGTGATAAGTTACTATGCAACTGTTAACAATTACCAATTGCTTGCTTTTACTAATTGTTAACAATTAAAGGTTGCTTTGGTTCGTTTTTATTTCAATAAAAATGAAAATTGAAATTAATGAAAATTACTTATCCATCTGTAAATTTCAATGTTAAACAAATATTTTTAAATACTTAAAAAAAAAAAAAAGATAAATTTATCACAAAAATTTCTGAAAATCTAAATATAGAGGCATGGGCACGATTTTGTGGTGTTCGAAACAATCCCCCGAATCCCCACTAGGGTATGGTTCCTAAAAACCCTTTTCAATTTTTTGCTTGTTCTATCATAAACTAGATCAAAGTTTATCTACAGATTTCAAATTACATCAAAAAAAAATTTTTTTCGTTTAAAAGTTATGACCATTTAAAGTTATTTCAGGAGGTAATTTTAAGCTTTGGATGGCTATAAATCTTAAAAGAAAAGAGGTCTTTTAATGAAATTTGAAATCTGTAAATGAATTTTGATCTAGGTCATGATAGAACAAAAAAAATTTTACGATTAAAGGAGGCGTAGTTCTAAGAAGGAGGGAGTTAGGGGTCAGGGTGGGGTTGGTTTAGCTTTAGTTACCCTAACTTTTTGCAAGTCATCCTCATTCAATACCGGTAACAACATACTAGAAATTTGAGTATGCCCCATGCCTCTTATTTACCATTTTTGAACAACAAACTTCCTGGGCACTCCCTTAAAATATGTGAATTCTCCCCAGGCCCCCACTAAAAAAAGTTGTCGTTTACATTTTTTGAATGAGGAAATGTTTTCTAATGATATTCAAAAAAAAATTCTGGGGATGTGTTGCAAGTTCTTAGATCATGTTCTTATGCGCCGTGAATTGCTTAAAGTACTCGATATGAATTCAATCTTTTTACTTACTGTTAAGAGTGTTGAATCGTCACGACTTTACATTTCTACTCAATATGTAAATCTAACTGATTTGTAATGCGAAGTGAATTGAGTTAAGAAAATGTTTCAAAAAGACAAATTTTAGTCTTTTAAGTAGAAGCGATCATTGTAAGTTCTGAATTCCATCTATGTTTGACGTCAAGATGTGAATCAGAAACCATTTTGTATACCGTCACAAACGGTAAAACGAATCCCATGTATCATCCAAAACTGTTCAAAGATTTTCAAAGTTCTCATAACTATTTTGTTTACAGCTTGAATTGATTCAACTTATCCAATTGGATATGTTGAACCAAATGAATCTAAATGATACACAACTTTCTCAACCATTTTTACATACTTGCTTATCTTCTCCATCGTGCGAGTTAATTCCAATAATACGTCGACGTCTACTATTCTATTTATTATACGTCGAATATTCCAAAAATAATACGTCGACGTCGAATATTCAAAAAATGATTAAAAAGCTTCATTTTTCTTTTCGATTAAATCTTCATGAATTGATGATATCGAGTTTAATGGCTTTCATGGCGTCGCTCTCATTTGAATCCATCTCTGGTAGCTGACTCGCAATTTGACACACTGACACAACTTATTTTTAGTAATAGCTTGTATTGAATTTCCATCAATTGTCATGTCTAAAATTATTTTAAGGTTTTTCATTGCATAAAATCTCATATCTTTTTTTAGGAATTAATTTGTAGCTCCACCAATTTTTTAAACACATTAGGAAAAATTTCTCCTTCATATTCTCAACTCTCATACTTAAATTAATGAGAATTTTAAACCCACTACCACGGTAGAGAGAATATGCTATAATTTCAGTAGGTCACCCTCTGCGTACAACAGGTGAAACTTATTACAGCACACTACTTGTAATAGTTTATCAATTACATTTATAAAGCATGTCATGTATTATAGAAACCTCAAGCACATGAAATTCTATTTTGTAAAAAAATTTGCTGTGAGTAGATTTCGGAGTACCATTGAAAGAAAGAAAACAACTTTAAAATTAAAGATTTTTTTCTAATCTAATTATTTATTTATTTTTTTAAATGTGAAATAATTTTTTTAGAACCGAGGTCTGTAGAAAGCGTAAAAACGGTAAAGGCGAAATTGGATCTTGTTATAAATTTCATTTTCAAAATGGCGTTCGTCATGCTTAGAAAGGTGTCGATCATTTCGTCAAGATACAGCTCAATTTTCCGCCATAGGTTTTTAGTAAATGATAATCTTACTAGATCTTTTATTTCGTCTAGTTATTTTCCAACGTTTTCAAATAAAGTAAATGTGTCATATCAAGAGAACAATTTAAATATTACAGAGACTGATACCCAGCAACATGTCGAAGAAGAGAATGGAAATCTTAATGCTCAAATCCCAAACGAGGAAAGTCGATTAACTAGGGCTAAAAAACTCAGTAAAAAGATCATTAAAAATGATAGAAAACTAGACGCTTTTTTAACAAAAAGTTCTTACTTGCAATTCTTAAATGAAGTACTTTCAAAAAATGGTAGGTAAATGTCATTTAAGCTTCACCTTTTTAATAATATGTTAATACAATAAATAATATTATTGATTTTAAATAAAAGCACATTTATTTAACAATTAGTCATTTTAATCTATTTTATGGTAAATTTTTAAAATAGATATGTAAAAAAGAAAGTCATGAAAGTTTTAAAAAGTTACTCAAGAGTTAACAATAACAAAGCAGGAATATTCAAAATGTATAATAAACAGATTAATTTTTTAGAGACTATATCCCCATCTATTGCATTCAAAATAATCAAATCATGTGGCTCAGATATGTCAGCAGAAAACGAATCTACAAGAAATGAACTTGTCACAAATGCTTGGGAAATGCTTAAGAACAATGGTGGACTTTTTTTCTCTTTTGTAACTATTTGTGTTTTGAACTTTTATTTGAACAAACTTAGCCTAAATGTATCTATATACGTTTTTTAGGCACACCTCTGAGTATTGGTCTTTGGAATACTCTCCTTTCTGTTTACATAGAAAACAAACGTAACTTTGATCCTGTGGATTTTTTAAATGATTTAAGAAAAAGCTCAAATCTGGAGCCCAATCAGGTAAAAACTATTCTGGTTTTTTCAGATTTGATTACTTTGTTTAAAAATCTACACATAACTAACAGAACCTTTTTTCTAAGTTATATAATGACATTAAACAATTTTTTAAGCCATATTTATGTTTCTATGCTGCAGTGCAGTTATTGTGTTGATATCTGTGTGCTGCAGTATAGCTATATCTCATATCAATAAATTATCTGCACTTTGTACCACCAGGGGCGGATTAGGCTTTTGAAAAGGCCCGGGAAATGCTATCATGAAAAAGGCCCACTAAGTGACCTTTTTTTTTAAATCGTATTCGCTTGTAACCCCTCACTTTTAAATACCTTTATAACACTATTGAACAATAAGGACTTGTATACACTTGTTTAAAATCAATAAAGATGTCATTTAAGTACATGTGTTATATTTGTATTATAAATTTATATTTAAATCACAAAAACTAAAAATCATAAAAACAGTAACTTTTTTAATTCACCACTCGATTTAGCAAGTTCATCAATAATTTCATCGTTGGTTATGTTACTCAATATGTCCTTTTCAATGCACATCATCAACAGTGAGTCCAAGTGATCTTCTGTCAACTGACTTCGCAATCTTGTTTTGACACATTTCAACTTGCTGAAACTCCTCTCACAAGCCACTTGGGTAATTGAAATTGTGAGCATGAATTTGTAAGCCCTGTACAGCATGCAGTAGCTTTTGCCGTAAAGATTATATTTTCGAAGCACATGGTAGCAACGGTAAATGCACGAGCGACACTTCTTTAGAGGGCCGCATTTATGGTTGTGGCGTCATCTTCATTTTCAACCTCATCCTCATCAATCGTGATTTGATCAGAACAATCATAACTCTCTTCCAATGTTTTTTTTAAAACTGGCCACTTTTTTGCAAAGTCCAACAGCTCAAGTAACAGCTGCGCTTCTTCGCCTAAAATATAAAAAGATAAAGATAATCTTATAAATATTCAAAATAAAGAACAAAAGAGATAACCTTATCAAATGCTAATTAAAAATTTAATGAAGTTTACCAATTTGGAAAACAAAAATACTTAAGCAATTACTAATAACATTTAACAAGAAACCAATCAATTATATTTATAAGTAAATTTACACACCTGTTGCTGAAATATGACATGAGATTTTCTGAAGGGCTTTTTTTGGAATATTACATTCCAATAACTCAGAAAATCCGTTGGGGTCAAAACAACTCATATCAGAGTACAGTTCACTGTGTGATGCAAACCGAGTCGACAGACTTTTTAACACTGTGTCTAGAATACCATTGTGGACCTCTACTTCAAACTTTTTTAAAGGATCTGTAAGTGGATCATCATTTGCTAATTCTCCTGCCATTACTTTTCTTATTCTTTTGCGTACCATTGGCAAATCTGTCTGTATAACACAATCACATTCTTTCTCGTCAAGAATGGTTGCGGACACATTAATGAAATGGTCTGCAGCCACCTTAACTTGATCAAAATTGCGTGATTGAGTCTGAATTTCTGAAATAGTTACTTTAACCATCTCAAACGCCTTTATGAAATTCAATCCAGACGTCTGTAGGTATTTGGACAGTGGTGTGGTTGACTCCATTATTCTTAGATATACAAATCCCGTCAGTACAGTCTTATACTTCAATAAGGACGTTAATAGACACTGCGCATCATAGCGTGCTTCAACACTTAATTTAGTGGAAGAGACTGCTATTTCCAGTACTTGAATGACGTCTGTGTATAATGCTCCTTCACCGTCGCGAAACGTACCAAAAAACTTTTGAAGGGCATTGTGTTTGGACCCCCATCTAGTAGCACCAATAACACTTAGTTGTTTGTGAATGTTTTGGCCATTTTTTTCTTTCATGTGATCAGTCCAAAGGTCCATTCTCAAGTAGGACTCACGAAAAAACATAGCAGCCTTTTGAAGTATACCAAAAAGTGTCATTGAAGCTTCATTACTGCTAGTGGCGTCACATACGACCAGATTTAAAACATGCGCATAACACCATGTGTGAATGTGTCCAGGAGACGCTTTTTCTAAGAATGTAGTAAATCCATTGTATGCCCCGGCCATATTAGACGCGCCATCAGTACTATCTGACACACATTTAGTAATATCAATGCCATTTTGTTCCAAAACATTTGACATCAATTTGCACAGATCACTGCCTTTTCCAGAATGTGAATTGACAACACCAATAAGTCGCTCCTCAACTTTGTCGGTAACGTATCACAGGACTATCGCACATTTATCCGCTTGTGTTACATCTTGAGTTGTGTCAAGTTGCACTGAGAATATTCCCGCTTGTTGTACTTCTTCAGCAATGGCACTTTTCATTAAATTAGCGATTCCTAATATAATTTGGTTTACAGTGGATTTGGAAATGAAAGTATTTCTGTTAGCTCTATTCCTTTTATCCTGTTTATCATTCAGCATGCCTTTGTCGATAATTTCCTTCAAATGCGCTTTTAGAATTTCATCGTACTTCGCAACAAGAATCACGATTTCAAAAAAATGTTCCATGATCCGCTCTGTCATTAGCCAAAACATTGACGGCTTCGCAACCAGCCTTACCTCGATATGGTATACCACGTTTACCAATCACTTTGACAATTGACACTACTCTGTCCACGATCAATCTACGATGTAAAACTTGCTGTTTTCGTAGACTATATTGCTGACCTTGTACCATATCTAGAATGGTTCGGTTAGCAGAGAAATGTAGATAAGCCTCGACACATTCTTGGTGTCTCTTTGACGATTCGTGTTCCACAATACGTTGATGAATATGAGTCCAACTGTTAAAACCTGTTACAAGCGAACTTGGTTTCTGCTTCTCATTTCCATGTGCCAAACAAACACTGCAAAACAGGCACTCTTCTTCTTCTGAAAATAAAAGAAACATACGCTGCATACCATCTTCAGGACGGTAATATACCATTTTTGAATTAAAGTGACGTGTTTCAGGCTGATGTGGGTGATATTTATAGAAAGTTGTCAGTTCATTCAGGTGAGGCTTATTAAACCAATCATTCACTCAGGTAGTAGTTTTTTCGTTATCACCAGTAGGTTCAACCATGCTTGAAGAAGCTGTGATGTTTAGAATGAGGATTGGTTGGGTCATTTCATTAGTGTCAGTATGAACGCCATCTTCATCATCAAGGTTTGTTTGGGTCTCTTTAGCAACGTGAGATTGAACCTCATCAACAGGCTCAGCATCAGCATTGTGTTGCAGGGTATTTGAATTCAGTTTAGAAAACATGGATAGTAGATTTTTAGTTGTTTTAGCATCTTCTCGCAGAAGCTTTATGTTTTTCTCACGTAACTTTTCATGTCCACTTTTTCGCTTGACATCACACCTGTAAAAAAATAAAAAAATAAACATTTGTATTAGCCTTTTAACTACTATGATAGTTTTTATTGATTATTTTTAAATAAGTGTTATGAATGGAAGACCTGCGACTGTATTGTTATTTGTGTGAAGTTTGTTAATCTGATTATTTTTAAAGAATATAACTTAAAATTTTAGAATATACTAATTTTAATATTTTTTAAAATAAACCTACATTTTATTAAACCTACATTATTATTACCTACATTATTATTAAAACTACATATTTATTAAAATAAACCTACATCTTCATTAATAATAAATCATTCATATTTATTTTTATAAACTGTGTAGGGGTTTCTTGTTAATATTATACATACTATATAAAATATAAATAGATTACTTTTAATTTTTAAATAGTAAAATACTATATTAATAAAAAACCAATATTTATATAAATACCTAATTACTTTTTTTGTTAGATATTTTATATTATATTTATAATATTGTTTTGATTTAGAAAATGTTTATTGAAATAATAAATTATAAAAGAAGCATTACATTAAATTAAAAATTCTATATAAGATATGTATAATAAATTATTTAACGCGTTTTTATTTAACTCGTTTTATTTAAACAATAATCTTTAGTGAAAACAAAGTTGAATAAAGCAAAATCTGAAGTAAATTTCAACTCACAATTTTTTATTACTATACTATAAATTTATTAAAAAATTAAAGAAAATACGTTTTAAAATATTATAAAATTTTAAAATGTTGTATTGCTGACGGCCCACCGGGAAATGTCCCGGTGTCCCGGTGGCCTAATCCGCCCCTGTGTACCACAGTACAGATATGTTGATGTGAGGAATTATCTCTGAGGATTGTATTTGTTTATTTTATCCAAGCATCTTTATCCAGATTCTGGATATGCATCTTTTTTTCTTTAACTAAATAAACACAAACACTAAAATGGTATTTAATTGTTTTTAAATTATCGATTGACTTTCGACATCTAAAGTGGCATTTTGAATGTTACTGTAAATACTTAGGCATAAGTCAAGACTTTAAGTACTTTAGAATAGGTCAAAAAAAGTGACCTTGATTTTTACATTGAGTTGACTTAAACATTGAATAAACATGTGAATCCAGTTAATTTGTATATCCATTTAACTTATATACCAAATCAAGATTTTTTTTGTTTTATGTTAAATTTTATTTAATCTTTTTAACCATAAAGTTAATGCACAATACTTTGGGTTAAAATACTTTTACACAGTTTAATTACAATGATATTTGATCTGGTATATTACATCAGGTTATTTTAATTTATTTATCATATTCTAAAGAGCTCTAAATAAGTTCAGCATAAAAATAATTTTCATAAAGAAGTGTTATCTTGATGTATAAGTTAATTTTGTATTTTGCTGAGTAAAAAACCTTGTAAAAATCACTAAGAAATTTATTTATAATAAAGTATTTATATAAATTATATTACTAATTTTATATTACAGTTAATTAGAAATTGTTGCTGTATGATTTTAATAGCATTTATCTATTTTTGGATTAATATTTTTTGTTTTTATATTCATTGATTATTTTTTATTCTTAAACAAAGTTTTGTGGAATATCAAAGTTTTAGGAATTTTCCTGTAAATAATATTTATAAAACTTTGAAAATGGATTTTTTTCTCTACTAGAAAGTAAATTTGTTTTGTTTTTTAGACCACTTTTTCTCTTCTTATACAAATGTATGCTGGTAGAGGTGATCCACCTGGTGTCATGTTAGTAAATATATTCATTCAATCATTTAGTCATTTGTTACTATTGTAAGAAACCTTGTATGTAAAAATTAAAGATTGATTGTCTTTTTTTATGGAGACTATTCAAGTATGTAGATGTATTATTAGGAAAAAAGTAAAAACTGAAAATGATACTCAGTTAAATTTCCTATATGGCAATATAAAACCCCTAAACATCTGAGTCAGATCAGTTGTAAAGGAAGTTTTTTTTTTTTTTTTTTTTTTTTTTTAATCTGGCTTCATTACCACCTGAAATATGATATGCTCAAGAAAAATTAAAAATTATTAATTCTTTCATTAACAAAACTTATTTTTGAACATAAAAGAAATCAGTCGTTGTGAACGTTTTATCAATTGATTTGCTATCTATGATTCAAATGGTTTAAGCAAAAACAAATCAGGTGATGGATTGTTTTTTACTGTTAAACACAGGCTTTTAAGGCTTCCTAAATGCTATCAGAAAAAAAGGAAATGTTTCATTACTGACAATATAAACTTGTATGAAATGTTTAAAAGATATTCAGGTCAAATATTATTTTAAATTAAAAAAAATTTTTTTTTTAGTTTACTAATAAAAAAATTTTCATTTAGGAAAATCATTGAGTTCATGATGGATAAGAACTTTGCTATGACAGAAAATATGTATGGATGGCTGATTCAAGCTTTTGCAACAAATGGGTTACAATTTTATACTTCACATTAAAATTCAATGGTTTTGTTCTTTGTTATTTTCTGTTAATAAACTGTAATTTCTTTTCATAATTAATACAATATATACTCTCCAATTTTAGAAACTTTGAAGGTGTTAAGCATGTTATGAAATCAATGAGGTAATCTTCAATTAGAACATTAATTCAAGTAGAAGACAATTTTATATTTTAAGAGGTTATTGTGAATACTGTAAATGAAAACATGATTTTTTTTAAAGAATTTTTGTTTGATGTTGTTATTTTTTTTTATCTAACATATGATCTTAAAGTTTTAAACATATAATGAACATACTCCAGCTTATTTTTTTAAGTAAGTAAGCAGTTTAAATTTCCACTTTTTTAAATGCATTTTTTTTTTTTTTCTAGAGAAAATGGTATTCTTCCAAAAGAAAAAATTTATAGACAAATAATCAATGCACTTGCTTTCAAAGGTGACTTGGCGAAAATTGATGAAGTATGTTTGTACTTTTAAACATTTTATTGTTTATATATCAAAGCATTCAATTTTAATCACTGATAGATACGTAATAAGTTAGAACCAGTTTCTTGATGAAATTTGTAACCATTAAATTTGTTAAAACTAAAACATAGCTGAAATCTATAACTTTCTGAGAAATTTGTTGTTAGTTTTTAAATTTCCCACAGTCCGTTAGAACAATATTGTTATGTATATACTTTTAAAACTTTGTTTTCAGACATTGAATGAAATGTCAAAGAAGGGAATTTTTCCAACGGTTGACCTATATGTAAGTTTACTGGATCATTTAAGTGAAGGAGGCCACAGCAGTTTAGTTCAAACAACTTTAGAAAAAATTGACAACATACAAAGTATGGCCTGGGCATTTCACAGTCTTATCCAACGTTGTACTGTAAGAGAAGACTATGATAGTGCTATTGTAATCATGAAACATTTTGACAAAAATAAAGATGATATGAAACCCTACAAACTGATAAACCAAGTCAGTATAAATGCATATAAGAACCTGCTACTTGCTAGCAAGGTTTGTTTTCTAATTACTAAATATTTTCATGTCTATTAAATATATATTTTGAAATTTCAGTTTTACTTCACTAAAACCTTGTTCTATGTTTTTTGTGATAATGCATCTACTCATATTTTATATGTAGCTACTCTCACATATTTTAAGTTCTCTTGTTTTTAGGATCTTGAGCAGTTAAAGAAGTTTAATAATCTGTTAGAAAAGCATTTTGATAAAGGACTCAACTCAAGACTTCCTTTTCTTGCTGAGTATCTTGCAAAGAATGCTAAACTAGGTTAATTTTATTTTCTTGCACATTTTGTGCTCTTTCTGAATATAGAAAGAATATTTTTTTTTTTTTTTTTTTTTTTTTTTTTTTTTTTACTATACGAACAATAACAAGTTTATACCTATAAATGCCTTATGTTTAGAGAACTTATATATAGAGAAAATAAAAACAACTTTGTTTTACACAAAGGTTCATAAATTTTACAACTTTTTTGTTTATATTTTAAGTAAAAAAATGGACTCTTTAAGAAAACCTTTCTAAAGAATTTCATCATCTTCATAGCAAGTTGAGGATTATTCTAGTATTAAACTACTATCTCTACAATAGTTTAAGATGAAAAAACTGGTTGTTTAAAAATATCTTTTATTTATTCAGGCTAATAACTACACTAGTGAATATTCCATATTTATATATTGGTATACTAGTTTTGTTTACTTTGTTGTGAGTTTCATTGATGCTGTTTTATTCTAAATATTTTTAAGAATTTATTTTATGTCTAATTTCATGGACAAGGTACAATTAATTGCACTGCTATGTTTGTTATTAAAATAAGAACCATAACAATGTGTGTTCTAAGGTCTGAAAAAAAAAAAAAGAGAAATATAGATTTTTCTATCAGTTTACTAGTCAATGAGTATTTTAGAGTCAAAGTATTCATCTGAATGTTTTTTCAAAATTATTTTTCCCATGTTAGGTAAGTCAATGTCCTGCATTTTTTAAAATAACAACCAAATTACTAGCAATATGGTTTGTCTCTCATCTTGCTATCATTTTGTGTTATAGCACTTAGAGTTAGACTAACAATGTGTCATCAAAATATAAACTGTATTCTTCTGTTTGAAAAAAAAAAAAAAAACAAAAGCATACTTGAAACATTAGCTTAAGGTAAGTTGTTCAATCAAAAAAATACTTTCTCGATTTTTTTGTGAGCTTCTTGATATTCTTCGGAGAGCTGTCCAATTGGAAGAATACACAACTTTATAACGTCAGTAAAGTCTAAATTATTCATTAAAATTTTGTGCACTGTAACAGGCATGTAATACCACATATACAAATCTAAATATAAATTTCTAGTCAACAATTTATGTTTTGTTAAATTTCAATCAAGTAAATTGCTTCAACTTTTTCCATACTAAATTGAAATAAAAGTATTCTAATGTAGTAATAAAAGGACAATTAATTGTTATGATCACAACTTGTGATGAATCAGTTAATCAACCTTTTTTTTCAGTTCATGCTTTGTCATGACATCTGATTTCCCTGTTTTCTATTTTATGATTAAGATGCACATTTCATTTTAAAATTTCTAAATCACATGTAGTTTAAATTTTTCACAGATTTTTCATCCTTTTTTTTGACTGGTAAAACAAAAATTATTTTTGGTTGAAACTTTTTCTGTGCATATGCAATTCAGCAGGGTTTTCAGTTTCTAAACAATAGACATTATATATTGTTTTGTGAAGGCCACTAACTAAATACTTTTTATTTGTATTTGCACTTCAGTAACATGATTCAAGAATGGAAACGACTGTATGTTTGAAACATGCACCATGCATTATTCATTTTGTCTGCAGATAGTTTTTCAAACCATATGAATCTATTGAAATGATGAATCTATTGAAATGATGAATCTATTGAAATGATGAATCTATTAAAATGATGAATCTATTGAAAATTTTTTTAGTTGATAATACAGAAAAATATTGGTTTTAGACTGATGTTATTTTAAAATACCTAAAAAATGGACAGAGATTAATTCTCAGCAAACAGTACAATACAAATTCTTTATACAGTTAGTGTTGAACAAAAGTTTGGTACAAAAGATTTATATTGGAATTTTCTTTAAAAGTCTTTAATTGGATTATAATGAGCAAAATGTACACAGTACACAAACATTTGGCTTTAAGTGAATTTTTTAGTTTAAGTAACCAAATAAAAATACCACTCAAAAGTTTAGCACATTTTGAATGAAAATTGATTTTAAAGCAGAATTGATAAGAAATATGGCTGCCTTTTGTTCTCAACAGAAGTTTAGCCATTACTTATTTTTGAATTGAAAAGCTTTTTGACCATAATCAAATTATAAGCTGTTCAGCAACTCTTTAAATCTTTTTCTAAGAGATTCAGCTGATGTTACAGATTCTTTTGTTCAGTTTTCAGTCCAGTACTGTCCATATATTTAAATAAGCTCATCAAAATTTTTGATTGAGATCTAATCGGTGATCAAGCTGGTGGCTGAAGTACAGAAATGTTGTTTTCTTTAATCCAAGCGGATGCTATTTTCACTTTGTGGCATGGGGTGCTATCTTGCTGATTACCATTCAGGCTCTTCTTAGAAAAAAAATGTTTTCAGTCAAAATAATATAGTTCTCAAGCATCTCTATATATTTATGTTGATTTACTTGGCCATCATACAATATGTGCCTTCATATGTTATACTCTTCTTTGAATGTTAATCTATCAGGTTCAAAACCTGTTTCAAAGCAATTGCCATTTTTTTGTGACGTAATATTGAATAATTTAGGCCTATTATAATTTTGTTTAATTTCTGGGCTAACTGGCTTTTTCTTCATTATTTTTTTTTTCTTTTTTAAACTTTTTTTTAAACTTTTATGAATGAAAGAGATTTGTTGAATTTATTTTAGTAAAAAAAAAAAAAAAATAATAATAATAATAAATAAGGGTGGTTTTAAAAAATTGATTGAAGTGGACCTGTGCTGAACTTTTTTTTTGAATTATTAGCAACATAGTTCATATGCGTTTTTTTTTTTTTTTTTCTTTGTTTCTATCTTTTCTATTCGGCATGTTTCAATGGATATACAACAAAAAATAAGAAAAAGGAAGAATTTTTTTCGTCTGAAAACTATTGTTAAAGAAAAATATTGTAATTTAAATTTTGTGTGCTAAACTTTTGACCAGCTCTGTATTGTTGTGTGTTACATTATTAATTTTATTTATATATATATATATATATAAAATATTTTTTAATATTGTTAATTATTTTTAACATAAAGTTACTTACCTAAACTGCTTACTACCCTCTCTATGTTTTCTAAGTTCTTCTTTAGCTTTTAAGCGTTTTTGTTTTTTATGTGAAATTTTTTATATGATTCTAAAAAATGAAGCAAAAAAGAAATAACAAAACATTTTCACAAATCTAGATCCAATTTATTTTCTGAAACAAGAAAATGAATGCTTAAACATTTGTTTTTCAATTTTAATTTTATTCTTTTTTTAATGTAGATTGGGCCTTTAAGTTAGTTGTTCCTGATGAATCATTGAAAAATAATCTTCAAATATATTACGGTATTTTGAGAGCTCTAAATTACAAACAAGATATGGCTGGTAAATTTTAGATGGTTTCTTTTTTATCTTTTTTTTTTTATTTATTTTCTTGAGTGTTTTACACTGTTTTGCTGAAGTTTGAGCTTAAAAAAATTTAAATTGTTTGTTTTAGGAATTGTCAAAGTGTTTGCTGATATGGCTGATAAAGCAATTGCTGCTGACCATTATTGGTATTTGTTTCATCCTTTACATTAAAAAGTTGTTTCTGATTCTTATTTAAATTTGCGTTATTTTAGTTTTTTACTTCCTTGGAAAACTTAACTTAGAATTTCATTCAGTTACCTAACTGTGTTTGAGACGATTGGAGAAGTGGGCAGCGAAAAAAACAATAGTTTCCTTGATTTAGCCAAGGTTAGTTAGTTTTTAAAAATGATATTTGATAAGAGAAAGTTTATGGCATCTCATGAATAATTGTAATGATTTTCTAATAGTTTTGTTTTTATTCACTTTAAAATAAGAATTTTTACAATTTTCAATAAATATTTTACAAATAAATAAATAGCTTCACTGTATTATTTCAAAGTATTTTTAATACTGTATCAAGTGCTTGTTTTAAAAATAAAAATATATAACTTGTTTCCTTTTTGTTAAAAAAAGTAGACACCAAATGAGGTTGGAAGTATTATTACATTATATAATAATTATATTTATATATCATATTTAAGAATACTTAAGTAACTTGATCGTTTTTTCTGTTGAAATATCTTTTTTTTTTCTTTTAAAGACTTCAATCCTGTTTTTAGTTTTAAGTGGCAATAATAATAGAAACAGATAAAGTAAATAGATAAAGTAATGATAGAAACTAAAACAGGCAGTATAAAAATGGCAACAAAAAGATCACTTTTAAAAATTATTTTTTATTCTTGAGATGGAAAGACAAGAACCATGACAGGAAATTAAATCCTCTCCAGAGTTTTTATTGAATGATGTGTTTTTATTTAAAATATGTCTTGTTTTGTGGAAATAAGGGAAATTTTATTTTGTTAAATTTACGTAGAAACATGTCTGTTTTTTAGATGGATTTTTTTTTTTTTTTTTTTTTTTTTTTGATAATTTTGTATTTTTAAGTTGTTTTTTTTAACAAATTTACTTTATATAACTTTTAATATTTGTTTTAGGAATATGACAACATTGTATTGCCATATCAGCTAATACAATCTGTGTTATCAAGGGAAAATATAGATCTGAAAACATTTTCTGAATATGGTGAGGGATTACTTAATATAATAAATGTAGCATACCTCTAAAACAAGATTCTCTAAACTCAAAATGATCACATGTTTATTAAGAAAAACATGACGACTCTTAAACATGTTGTTAATGTATTATATTATGCATTATATATTATGTAAGCAAGTTACTAAAAGATGTTGTATAAACAAAATACTGCATGTAAATTTTTTCTGTGAAAACAACAATTTATTGGTGAACCTTAAACATTAAATCCATTTTCCTGAGAACAATTTTTGACTTATGACAGTCTTTTTTAAATGTCCTTAAAGAAATCTTCAAAAATTTATTTTTATAGCTCATCTTGGTTCAAAAGGAGATCTGTTAGGATCCATTAAAGATATTACAGACCTGATAAGGCGGTATAAAAAACTTCAAACATTTGATATTATTATGATAATATATTAAAATGATAATATATAGTAATAGTTTTGATATTCAACTGTTGTTATCAAAAACAAGCATTTTTAAATAATATTCAAGTTTTAAATTTATTGTTTAAAATTTTTCTTTTGTGTTATTATTATTTTTTTTTGTTTTGTTTTGTTTTGTTTTTTATGAAAGGTATTATTTTAAATTATTGCAATATTAATTATATCTTTTTAGAGATTTTAACTTTGAGGATGCCTTAAAGGTATTTTTTTAATCATTTTTTTCTCTCATAAACTTTGTTTTTTCTCTTTTTCAAGTTTAAGTTTCAGTGAATTTAAACTATTTAAAATAAAATGCATTATTTTATTTTAAATAGTTTTTTGATTTGATGAAAGATGTAGTTACGTTTTCTAAATACAAACCAAAGTAAAGTGTTAGGCAAACTAGAAGTTTGGGTTTAAACTCTTTTACCTAATTTTTCATTTTGAGAATAACTCTAAACCCTTGTTTACTTAATTAAACATAATTTATGATTGAATCATTTAAGTAATATAATTTAGAAAATCATGTGTTTTATTTCTTATCTTATAGAAAACCATATGCATTTAGAAAAATACAATTTTTTTTTTTTTTTTTTTTTTTTTTGCTGTCTTAATCATTTAGAAAAACACTTTTGATTTTCTGTCTAAATCATTGACATTAGGAAAGTTTACAATATTTGAGAAAAAACCCAAAATCACTTGTATGATTTGTATGATTATATTGAGTAAAAAAAATGATTTAGTCATGAAATTTTAAACTAAACTGATCTTTAAAAGTTGTTTAATTGCTGAAACGCAAAGTTCCTATACAAAAGTGTAATTGAAAAAAAATTATCTGTAAGGTGTTTTTCTTTCAGGTGATGTTTTTATTAATCTTTAGGGCTCTTTTCTATTCTTTTCTATAGATAAATATTTATAGAAATCTTTTATTTGAATCATAAGTTATAATTGGCTGTAATTACATATTGGTTATTTAATTTTTTTTATTATTTTTAGATTGTCAGGATGTTACACAAGCGGGAAATTCAAACAAGTAATTTTTTTTTTTTTTTTTTTTTTTGTGATGGAAAAAAATGATTTTCTGTCTATCTACTTTAACAACAATAATTTACAGTAAAAAAAAATTTTAATTCTTAAAAAAAACTGAAATCTGTATAAAAATTTATTTAATATATAAGCACATTTTTTTGTATGAGTTTGCATGATTGTAAATTTTTTAATAAAGTATTATGAATTGTTACTTATTTTAATTATCTGACTATAAAACAATGAAAAAACTCTTTAGAGGCTCTTATTGATAAAGTTGTAATAGATGTTGCGAATCAAAATGTTGCCCATGCTAAACAGGCTTACCTATTCATGATGAGCCTTATAGAAGAGGTAATATTGCTTTCAATAGAAAATTTTTACAAAGTTTTAATCAGTTTTTGTAAAAAAAGAAAAAGTCTAACATTAGAAGTAAATACATTTAGTTTTCATTATTTAAAAAACAAATAAACATACTTGTGTATGCATGTAAAGTATAGTGTTACATGAACTAATATGCTTATATAACTTAATATTGATTCTTTTATGATTAGGGCATACCAACATCTTCTGATGCACAATACAATATACTGAAAGGATTATTTAAATTTTTTCCTGTCTCAAATGCTGAATATTTTCTTCAAGTAAGTTGTAATCTTTCTTATTGTGTAAGTATTACTAATTGTTAATTTAATAAGTATTAATTATACAATTATTATTATTATCATTTAATGGTTTACAATATTTAAAAATCAAATAAAAATGTTTTTAAACTGAAAAGTAAAAATAATGATATAGTTTAATAGTACACAATATTTTGATATCTCTTGATATATTTTGTCTCTCTTGATATTTTTTTATATCTTTTTGATGTCTTTTAGCAACTCTAAAAAGTATTTGTTTAGTAGTAGCATATCTCCTCAATATTAGGTTACAGCTTCTAGATGTCTAGACATTGATTTGACTAAAGATTTTTTTTTTCTGGTTGAATTTTATCTCAGGCTTCTTCAATTCCCACTAAGGTTCTCTTTTTTGGAAAATGACTGATTTTCAATTTTTCAGCTTAATTTGTAGGCTTCTCCAGCTTATCTCCAAACTTTTTGGGCTCTATCAGATGATTTGTTGAATTTCGATTAGTCACTCTATGGGAATCTTTCTCTAGAAACTTAATGGCATGACTTTTTACTTCTTAGCAAACTCTAATATTTTTTCATGTGTTTCTTGCTCAAAAATGCTTTATTATGCATTAGATGTCTTTGAAGTCCCTGGACTTGGATATAATTTCTGATTGTCTGATGTGATAGTTTAATTCCATAAACATTTCAGCTTGCTCAGCCAGTTTTTAAGCAGAAATGATGCGATTTTTCTTGACTTGTATAATGATTGACTAGATCAACAGCTAAATTTCTCTGAGCAACAGTCCAGCGGCATTTACCTCCAGCTTTTTTACTTAAAAAAAAAAAAACATAATTCAAGTTTTTTGTTATGCAATTTTTTAATTCGGTAAAAATTTGCTAAAGAATTTCAAGAAATGTAACATAAAATTAATTAAACTTACCTAAATATAGCTTGATTGGTTAATTTTTTTACAAGCCTATACAATACTAAGTTTCTTTTAGGACAATAAATAAACAAGCTGAAGCATGAAACAAATTTGCACACTAGATATATTCTATTTACAAGCGAATTAAAATGACATACAAAGCTGTTAATTTTACCAGAATATGGTCTATCTTCAAGATAGGTCATTTGCCTTCATTGAAATGTTTGAACCATTTTTGTAAAGCATTTAAAACTATCAGCGGTCTTTTTTCCAAAACATTTGACTTTATCAACTGGTATGTAGGAATTTAATATTTTGCTGGTGTTGTCACCTCCCTCTTCTACAATTGTGTTTATGTAAGTTGCTTGTAAGTTGTTTTTAAATGTGTAGTTAGCACAAGTTTTGCTGGTTTTATGCTATTATGTTGGAAAGTATTATATTAAATCTTTATTTCCTCACAATGAATTATCTTTGCTCTGGTTGTCACATCAAATACCTTTATATTTTGACGCTCATTTTATAGCATTTGCAAGCTTAAAATCACATGATACAGTTAAACAAGAGATGAAGTCAAACAATGTTTTTAAGTTTCTTTGTTTCATTTAATTTGTAAGTAGGTAACTTCAAATTTTTAGCATATTAAGCTTTAAGCTCAAATTCAAAACATTTATATAAAACGTATTTTTTTTTAAAAAAAAAAAAAATACGTTTTATATAAATTAATTATTTTAAAAAAAAAAAAAAAACCATCCGGTTTTTTTAACGTCCCATTTCTAGGTGCGACTCCTTAACTGCACAATTCATATTGCGTTGTTTTTTCTTTCTTAAAGAACAAAGATAAAGATTATAAGTTTACTGAATTTGAAACAATTAATCTGGATATAATTTACTTATACGTAATAATTTACGTAATAAACTTTAGCAAAATTCAAACCAAGTTAAATCTTTCAAAATAGAAAGTTAAAACACAATCAGTTAAAAAAATGTTGGACTTTAAGTTGCTAAGAGAATAATTCATAAATCGAAATATTTATTTTAAAAATATCTACTTAATCCATCCAAAATGGGTACTTACTATAATTACTGAATAAGTTGCAAAGTTTACAAATTCAAGCTCAAAATATAAATGATGTTTCAAATGTAAATAAACAACATTATTCAAATGTTGATCAATCTGTTTAAGCAGTGAATTTATTCCCCAATAAAAATTAAAAACTACTTGAAAAATGTTGTCGTCATTGTTTTATTCAATTTCTGCTTCAAAATAAGTTTAAAAATTGTAATGTAGAAGCATATTTAAAAAGTATTGTTTTTCAGCTTTCAAGAAAAAAGACACCTGTAGTAAAAAGTTAAGGTGGATCTCATCATAAAAAAACATTTTAAAAGTTGTAGTTAGTTGTAGTTGGCAGGCTTTTTATTTAGGCAAGGCAGTATGTTTTTTAAGACATTTCTTTACAATTTAAATATCATTTTATATTATTTGTTTTTTTTAGATTTAGGGAAGTAATATTACTATAATCATTAATTAAAAAATATTCAGTTTTAATTAACTTTACATTCATAAAAGTTTATATGAAATGAATGAATCCATTCTTTAATGTTTTTTTTTTTTTTTTTTAGTTCATTCGTACACTTAAGGAACATGGTATAGAACTTGATAACAATCAGCAGATTCTTATGATAAGGGTATTCTCTAAGTTATTTTTTGTTCTTCCTGATTATCTCTGTTATTTTTTGCTTTTCATGATGAAATAGAACACAAATACACAGTTTTCTGCTTGTTTTTGTAGTTTTGTTTGTAGTAGTTTTAACTTAAAACAACCTTTTTATGAATATATATATATATGTGTGTGTGTGTGTGTGTGTATGTGTGTGTGTATATGTATATATAATTTTAAATTTAATTTTAGATGGCTGCCAAGTTAGGCAACAGTAGTGCGGCTCAATTTTGTTTTGAAAAATTAATGGTATTTTATTTTTAAATTTTAAAGTATTATTTTGCAATTGCTGTGTTACAAAAAAAAAAATCACAATTTTCTCAATTTAACTTTGTAATTTATATTTAACTTTGTAATTTATATTTAACTTTGTAATTTATATTTAACTTTGTAATTTATATTTAACTTTGTAATTTATATTTAACTTTGCAATTTATATTTAACTTTGTAATCAGGCTGCACAAGACTTACCTGAGTTTTACAATGAAAATAAAGGTCTGTTGTATCAATATCTTATATCTGCCTATCAAAATGAAGCTATTAAAGATGTAAAAGAAAAGGTTAGAAATACTATTCTTCTGTTTTTTTTTAAATCATTATATAGATTAAAACACTTTTTTTTATAATTTACGTAACAAGCTTTTTTTTTTTTTTATCAAATGCAAAATATTTATATAAAAATACATGTAATTTTTTTTATTTATACTTTAGAAACTTCCCAATGCTCTAAAGATACTTCAAATTGCTGCTGAAATGAAAGAAAAAAATATAAAGTAAACTTTTCAATTTATACAAAACAATAGAAATTTATTTTTGAAAAAGAAAAGAAAAAAAAAAAAACATTTTCTCTCATTGATTGCATGTTTTTATATATATATTTTTAGACCCACTTTCCATTCTGCTTCAGTAATAGCTGTCAGCCATCTGATTAGTGGTGATGTTGCTGCAGCTGACAATTTTCTTAGGTAAAATAACTTATTTAATTCTCTATTGTAAAACTTTTATCATTCTTTTCAAGTTCTATATTATCTCTATATATATTCAAGTTCTATATATATTTATATGTACTGCTTATTTTGATTTTCTCATAGTTCTTATGGGAATTTAGAGCAAACAAAAAACCAAAGAAACTTACTCAACACAGCATATTTAACAGTGTTAGTATCTCAAGGCAATTTTAAAGGTATTCTTTTCACTTATCGTTTTTAAAATTTCTTATAATTTGATTTCCACTTGAATGATGAAATTAACTTTAATGTTAGCTGCTGAAAGCAAGTTTAAAGATCTCATTCTCAGCAAAACAGTGTCTCTCGGACATTTTAAGCAAATGTTTAGGATGTGCGAAATTAAAGGTATCACTTCTACTATGTAAAAACATTTTAAGATATCTTTTTTAGTACATAGAAAAATAAAGTAAAAAAATAGATTTTTCTTGCAACATTTTAATTGTTTCTGAAGCCGGATTCAGAATCATGTGTAAAATAATAATGAATGTTTAGGAATTTTTATGATGTCAACAGTTGTCTTTGGTACAAATAGCAAATCTAAATTCACTCTGATATTTTTTTTGTGACGGGTTAAATAGGGAATGTCTTGAGAATGGAGAGCTTACAAAATCAATTGGTTGATAATGGTTTGACTCCAGATGTTTTTATTTATGAACACATGATTCGCACTTACCTAAAAGTGTAAGTTATCAATAAAAATATTTAGTTTACAATTTTTTTTATTTTTGTAAGATAAGTTTGAATATTTGATTTCTTTGATCATTTTTAATGGCATCAAGGATATATTTTAACTACTTTGAAACTAAACGTTTATTTTGTTGATTAGCAACCAGCCTGAAAAATGCTTAAAGTTGCTCAACGATAATGTAACAAGCAAAGCGAAGAAGTTGGGAGTTGAAACTTTCATGACTGTGATGCGTCATCTTAGTTTAATTGGAGTTGAAAAGGTTTATGATGGTATGTTGTTTTTTTATACAATCAAAAGTAATGTTTTTAATCATATTACAGATTAATGTATTATCCATCGTATATTGACAAAATTATATAAACCACTTTGTTTTTACATAAAATATATTATAATGCATCATTATATTTTTTATAAAATATATAACCCAATGTAGTTTATATTTAATGTAAGATAAATATAATTGTATTATTGATTTATAATTCTTTGGTGAAAAAAAAAAATTTTTTTTTTTGATGTTTTTTTGCTGTGTCCACATAACATTTAAAACTTGGAAAACTCTCAAATGTTTTAAAATATAAAGGTATCTTGCTATTAGTGCTCATTGGCTTGTTGCTCTTTTGTAATATTAGTTAAAGATTCTAATTTTAAAATTAGCGTTCCTTACCATGATGCTCTATAGTAATATTGTTTTTTTTTTTTAATTCTAGTTTTAAAATTCTTAAGGTATGTAAAAAGATACCATTATGTTATATTATTAAAAAAAAATCATAATTTTCAGATATTTAGAGTTTAGTCAAATAAGATTATTGCAGAGGATCAAAAGTTTATCACATGCAACTTTTTGTAATTTTGCAGATTTATTTATTTGGAGTCAACAGTTTGCATCAATGTTTTATAAAAATTTTGCATCTTCTAAAGTAATCTTAAAAATCTTCTAATTGGAAAGATGTTGTTCTAATCAATGCAGCAAGAATCATTAGAAAAACATTTGGAGATCAGCTGGTCTGTTGTTAAACTAACCAAAAAATTGTTTGATTATCTGTTATTTTTTTTTTTTGCTATAAATAGGGACTATAATGGAAACCAGCAGAGTATATAAAAACCGTATATAAAGTATATAAAAGTTCAATTTTTTTTTTGTATCAAATCTTTTTAACCCAAAAAATAAAAGAAATCAGGTTTTCCAATCACTAATTGACAAATGGTAACAAGTGAAATTAATGGTGAATGTGTTATTAATTGGAATTGTTTTTTGATTGTGTTTTTAAATTTATATTAAATTATTAATATGGATATTGTTTATCATGATCATTTAGCTATTGAAGTAACCCGTAAAGTGTATCCAAATGTTTCAGAGCAACCTTTTAAAGAGAATATTATAATAGCTCATATTAAATCTGGTTTGATTGACAAAGCATCTTCATACCTAGATGTAAGTGAGTCAATAATCTTTAAATCATTTCTAATTTTAGAATGTCTGTTTTTAACTGGAGTACAAATAAGTTTTAAGGTTTTTTTTTTGTAACTTTGAAGCTTTATTCAGAGAAATTAGTAAAATATATTTCTTTCAAAGTATTGTTCATTGTTAGCTACAACTTTTCTACCTCTTTCAGACAGAATACAGGTTCTGTGTTGAAAAAATTTCTTGCCTTTTGAGGAAATCCGAGAATAAATCCTGTTTTTGGTTTCTTAATAAGAAATGAATACTGCTTGGCCAGGCCATGAATCATTAAAAAGAATAAGTGCTAGTTGGAAGGAGCAATATCTGGTGAACATGACAAGTGGGGTAAAATCCGATTAAAGCCCCTCCAAAGTATTTTTGATGGATTTTGCAACATATGGCCAAGTATTGTCATGCTGAAAGAACATTTTGTTGTGTCTTTTGACATATTTTTGAGGCCTTTGAGTTTCAATGCTCAGCTCAATTTCATCAATTGTTGTTGGCATTGTTCCCCAGTGATTTGATTAGGCTGAAGCATCTTATAGTTGATCACTCTGAGCTGATCCCTCCAGATGCACAGCATTAAATTTTTGCCATGAATATTTAGTTTTGCCAATTTGATGCATAGCCTCACTTAGCTCACAGTTTTCTGCTCTTTGGGTTATTGTAGTGGATCCACTTTTCATTCCCTATCAAATATGCAAAAACCATTTTTTAACTTGGCTTGACAATTTAGTGACATGACATCTACTGATTTTTAATGGGAAATGATAAAACTTCTACTTGAATATAGTTACAAGATGTTTTTATGCAATTTAATGTTAGTTATTCCATCTTTTTTTAAATCTCTCTTATATTCCCAATATGAGTATTGTGTTTTTTTGTCAAATCACATTTGATCTTAATCTGTCATTTGTCTTGAATGAAACCTCACATATAAAAAATATTCAAAAGCAAGAAATAAAAGTAATTCTTTCTATTAAATGTGGTAAGTATATTCTGAAATACAAAAGGTAATTGACTGAAAGATTTTTGAATAGTTGGTGATTTTTTATTCTTCATAGTTCATAACATTAATTGGGAAAAATTACCACTCAATATATTACTTTTTATATATTACTTTTTATATATTACTTTTTTAATTCGATTAAATCAAGAAGTAAGAATAGGGGAAGTATTGTTAAGACAATCAAATCCTACTTTTTATTTGCAAAACTTTTAAGTTTAAATATAATTTCAATTAATCTCTTATGACTATTGACTTTATACTCTTATCTCTTATCTCTTATTGACTTAAGCCATATTCCTAAAAGTAACTTAAATCATAGTCAACAGATTCATTTGTCTGTTCAGACCTAAAATTAAGCCTTTTTATCTTCATCTAAAATTTCTATCTTTATCTAAAGAAATTGTAATTAATAACATAATTAACAACATAAATAACATAATTAACAACAACATGAGCTTTTTATTTAAAATTTGGACTTTGATTTTTGTACAAAGATTTAAAAACAGTAATGGTCTTGTTGAAGTAGCTAATCAGTCCATATCCAAAGCAATTTGTTCTTTGTTTTCTAGAATGATCAATAGTGTTTATAAATGAACAGGCTGTAGGGTGAATGGTTTTGTCTTCATTCAAAATTAGCTTCTATAAATTCTCTTTTAATTTAAAAACTGTTTCAATCTTTTGAGTTAAAATTGGTTTGTTTATTATAATGATTGGTCTAGAACTCTTGTGGCTTGAACAGGCCAGCATTAGCAAAGATTGAACATTTCAAATTAGTTTTTAGCAATCCCAGGAAATTCCATTGACAGCATAAAGGGCAAGATCAACATGGGGTTGTTTAGATCACAGTGGAGCATTTTTACACCTATAAAACTTGGCTGATCACAAATTATTTTTTGTATTTTACTTGCTGAGCTACAACTTCTTGAGACTTTAAATGTATTTTTTCAGAAGTTACTACAGTTTGAAGTTGAAACTTGAAGTTGAAAGAATTAATTTTAGTATTTTCTAAATATTTTTTTTGATGTTCTGTTTAAGATACATGTGTGATGTAAATATTTTTCTTTAAAAAACAATACTGTGTATTTTCTGTCTAAAAGTTAACAGGAGCGTTTGTCTTTTGAATAAAATCCGCCAATTAATTCATCAATTCTTGTGCTAATCCTTGTTAAAGACAAATTTTTTAATGTTATAGAAAAATGAAGATGAAAAGCTGCAGGCTAAAGATGCAGAAATAACTGAGTGTAAGGGTGATTTTATGGTTGGTCCTCTTAAAAAGAATGCTGAGTCAGCTCAAAAAATTGGCGATGTGAGATAATACTTATTTTAATATTTTTTTGATTTGGTATTTTTCTGGTCTTTTTTTTTTTTTTTTCTGGTTGTAACATAATTGAATTGCAATGTCAGAAAAACCAGGTTAAAAAGCAGTATGAAACGTAAATAATCAAATATTAGTCAGTTATAATAAATTTTGAATAATTAAGTTGTTTACGTATTTTACTCGATTGCTTGTAACTGTAGGATGTCAGATTCCTGAAATATTGTTTAATAAAGTTTTGCTGAATAACAATAATTGGGGAAGAGGGGAAGGAGAGAGGTGGCTAGAACACAAATCACCTCTCATTTTGTTTGTGTACAATCTATTGCACTCTTTGCAATATATATACTACATACAAGTGCTATTATATGTTTAACAGTAGTAATCCTTTATAAATGATATAGTTTAACAGTAGTAATCCTTTATAAATTTTTTTATAAATTTTTTTATAAATTTTTAATGTAAGTGATATTTACTAAGAGTGCCATAAAGAGGACCTTGGAATTGTTTTTGGAAAACAGACACCCACATTGAGTTTTTGGAAAACAGACACCCACATAGAGAGTTCACTAAGCTGATCAAAGATGATCACCACATTCTCCATTTAACAATAACCTTGGTGCTGGAACAGCTCTGTGTATTGTGTTAATACACCAATTTAAATTTGTGTGATCCTTTTTTAAAAGAAAATTGGGAAAAATTGCTCTCATGCTAGAAATGGTGGTACCAAACATGTGCCACTCTCTGTAGGGCTTATGTCAAGAAAATCACTTTCCTTAGGAAAACATTTGGTCCAATGAGGTTTTCCTTTTTCAGTAGTTTTTAAATTTTATTGAAAAAAAGTTTTATATATTTTTAAGGAATGGTCCCTAAATGCTCCTCATCATGCCAACAACATTTAATAAGTTTATCATAGCAGATAGTTACTTTTTATGATGCAGGCAAAAGTTACCACACTGGAGCTTATTAATTTTTGTATTTTTGGCTAATACTAATAGTGGTTAAAAGTTCTAAAAACGTTGCCATGCTATAGACTAATCTAAAACATTTTTATAGACAATAGTATGGAAAAATTAAAAGCTGGCATTTTTTATGGTTCAAAAATGTCTCAGTGCAAGAGTATTTAATTCCTTTGTGTTTCACCAGAAAATATTTAGGTAATGGAAGAAAGGTACTTTGTAATGTTAAAATAATGACTGGCTAGTTCTGGAGCTTAAGTTGTAACAAATAAAACAATATGCACTTGAAATCAGAAAAAAAACATTTTTACAACAAAGTTATGAAATATTTTATACATCAATTCCCATATTTTTTCCAGAATATTCTGAAACTTGATCTAATGGTGAAAACTGCAATTTCTGTAGTTTATTGCTTAAAAGTTTTTTTTTTTTTTTTTTTTTTTTTTTTTTTTTTTTTTTTTTTTTTTGGCATATGTTTACTACAAAATCATGAATGAAATTTTAAATGATTTTTAATTAGGTAATTCATTGAAAATATTTTGATAGGAATTTTTTAAAGTAATTTGTGGCCCTTTAATATTCCCAAAATATGTCAATCTTTATCGAGTAAAATTTTCCTTTATTAAGTTTTCATAAATTTCACTGCTTTCAAATAAAACTAACTTTAGTTGGTTTCAGCATATTTGTGTTAACCTTACACGAAAATAAAATTATAGGAGAAGTCCATGAGTACATGAGATTACAGGAGAAGGTCATTAGGGCGTTCCGTAATTCAATGGAGAAAATTTTTTTTTCGATTTTTTTTGCTCCCTGGCAATTTTCCCATTTCTATTGTTTATGTAAACATATTGTTAAATTTTTTTAAGCCTGAATTAACGTTTAAGGTTGCCACCGTGTGCTAGAATTAATAGAATTTATGTATTTTTATGGTTTTTTACCATATAAAAGCCTATATTTAATGTAATTTTTTATACCATACATTTTAAGTTGGTAAACACAAAACAAACATATATATCAACAGAATTAATGGTAAGTTAAATATATATATTATATTGTTAGTGAATTGTATAGTAAATAACAGGATTGTATGTGGCAAAATCGTGTTATAACATGAATTGACATCTTAACTCAATCCCCTCGTGCTACACTCCATTTACAAGTTGACTGTTGTTAAGTGTGGGTGTTTTATTACATTGTTCAGTTTTTTGATGTATCCTTTTAAATTATAGTTGGCAGCCTTTTGTTAGCAAATACTTTTCTGTTGTTGAATCCAAAAATGGGTTTAATGTTACGTTTGTTTCCTTTGGATGGGTTTAGTTTTATCTTAATATAGTTTAAACAACTACCTAATATGAATACAATTTATATGTATAATATAATTATTATAATATAAATGAATAAAACATATATATACCTTAACTATATTGTTAGTATATGATTGGTGATTGCTTTAGACATGGCTGATTCAGCAATATCGAAAAGAAGACAACAGTCACAAAATATTTGGTTGATAGGAAATTCTATTGATGCTCTGAGCCAAACAATTATTCCTACTAATGGGGATATTTTGAAATTATTTTTTCACCTTAAGAACTGTGAATTTAAAACTGAGAAATCAATAAAATCAAATTCAATTGTTGCTGATGCAGTATGTGAAGCAGTTCTAGAAGTCTGGCATAAGACCGGTATTGAAACCCAAAGGAAAGATAAAATCAAAGAAAAAATAACTAAATTGCATGATGAATACAGGAACGTTCAAAAAAGAAAAGGCCAAAAATCAAATGAAACTAAACAAAATAATTTTGTAGCAATGCTTGAAGACTATTTTTTCATTGCCCACATTAACGCTGAAGAAACCATTTGGAAAGACAGACTACGGAACGATAAACAAAAAAGTGAAGACATTAAGTTTTTAATCGCGATCAAAGATAACAAAAGAGTAAAACTGGGAACACCAGATAATCAATACGCAAAGAAACTAAAAATGAAAGATGAACGAACCAAAACAGAGCAAGAGAGGGCAACATTAGTAAAGAAAGGCCTAAAGAATTCAAATATTAAACATTTAAGTTCGTCAGAAAGTGAAGGAAATCAAGATTGTGATTCATCCTCAAGTGAAGCAAGCATAAGTGAAATACTTGTGAAAAAAATGCAAAGTGATCAAAGAAAAACCTTGAAAAATAATCAAACAACCGATACTGAAAATAAGGTTCAGCTACTATTGCCAAAAAACCCATTCTTGAATCCAAACATTTGCCAAACCGCTGATAGGCTGAACTTGTCCTTGGGACAAAGAACAGCATTTTTGGGAGCTATTGCGAAGGAAGGAGGTGCTTCCTGTAGTAGTGTTACACTATCAAAGACAAGTTCCTATAATGCTAGTAAATATAATCGCCAAGACATTGCAAAAAACATCAAATCTGACTTTAACAAGCCGGACTTTCTAACAATTCATTGGGATGGAAAAATTATTGAAGGGGATGGGGAACGATTGGCAGTTTTAGTTTCAGGTGCACCAAATTATGTAGAAGGAAAGTTGCTGGGCATTCCAAAAATCATGAATGGGACAGGATTAGTCCAAGCAGAGACAAGCTTTGATCTCATTAAAGACTGGGAGTTGAACAAATCTATCATCGGTATGGTATTTGATACCACAGCTTCCAACTCAGGATGGAAAAATGGAGCTTCTGTCATTCTAGAAAAAAAGTTGAATTCTAAGCTGTTTTATTTACCATGTCGGCACCATATCTTTGAGATTATTTTGTCGTCCGTATGGAAACACCTGTTTGGCCCAACAACAGGCCCGACCAATATAGAATTTCTAAAATTAAAGAACTCTTGGGACACAATCCCTCAAAAGAATGACAATTTTAAATTGCTGGACGTAAATGAAAGCTCGTTGAAATCCACAAAAGAAGATATGATTAATTTTCTTAAACTGTCCCTCCAAGAACATACATTTATAAGAGATGATTATAGGGAATGCATTTATGTCACGTTGTTACTCCTTGGTGAGAAAAATGTGAAAAAGGGAGAACAATGGCTTAAGCCAGGAGCTTTCCATCACGCTAGATGGATGGCAAACATTCTATATGCAGCTAAAATGTATGCATTCAGTGAGTACTTAGGTTATGATAAAAATATGATTCAGAAACTGCATCGCTTTTGCCTATTTACAAGCTTGTTCTTTGTAAAAGTTTGGTTGACATCTTCAAACGCCATAGATGCTCCTATCAATGACCTACAGTTTTGGAAGAACATGCAAATGTTTAAAAAAATTGACCCAGGAGTAGCAGAAGCAGCTTTGATAGCTCAAACAAGACACCTATGGTACCTAAGTGAAGAAGTTGCACCCTTTGCCCTCTTTTCAGGATCTGTGTCCACCCATGAAAAAAAGAAAATTGCTTCAACAATTCTGAAAAAAATAAACGATGAAAATATGGAAACTGGAGTGCCAGTAATGCCACAGATGAATCAAAACGTGAAAGTGAGCTCTCTAATTGGAAAAAATTCCAGGCTTCTTTTTGATCTTTTGAAAGTCAATACTAAGTGGCTTTCACTATACCCCGATGAATGGTCAAAAAATTATGAATTTAACTACATATCTGGGATATTAAAGGACCTAAAAGTTGTCAACGATTTAGCAGAAAGGTCAGTTAAACTAGTTACTGACTTTAATCAAAGTCTAACACGGGATGAAAATCAAAAGCAGTGCCTTTTCCAAGTAGTGGAACAGCATAGAAGGAACATACCAAAGTTTGATAAAGCATCAATGTTGATGAAAAAGTAGAACTCTTTTTAATAAATATGTATGTAAATGCATGAATACAACTCTGTTGGACTTATTGGAACATCAGTTACCAACATTTTCTTTTATAATGGAAATACATATTTTTACAATTTATACAGTTTTTATTTTATTACAATTTTTCTTTTGTAAATTTTATCTCGCATTTCCAAGTCTAAGTATGTTTTAGTGAATTTGAATCTAATATAGAAACATTTTAATTTAATATCTGTAACATTGTTTCCAATTGATTAGTTATATACAAATAATAAGGAAATTAAAGTTTTCTATAACTTTGTTTTGTTACTCATTTCATAAACTAGTAATTACTTGAATCTCAAACATTTATTTTTTATTTTGCATAAAGGTCTAAATCAATTAATTATATCATTGTGTTCTGGTAGCAACTTTAATTTTTAGATTCATAGTTGCAATCAATTAAAAGTATTAATTAATGTTCTGCATTATTATCCCAAATTCATGAATAAGATTAAACTTTAATAATTCATGAAAACTTTAAAAGGCTGGTGGCAATGTTAAATCAGCAGGTATTGACCTGAAGTTTGAATAATGGTCATATCTTATCAAGTAAAATGGGAAAATTACCAGGGAGCTTGTATTTTCAAAAAAAAATTTTTTCTGAACACCCTAAAGGTCATGAGTGTAAATCATTTCAATATTAAAAATTTCACTAGTTTAAGATAAAGTGATCGGTTTTTACAACCCAAAAATATTAATTAATCTTCTTGAAATTTAGCATATATCTTTTACATCACTAAGAGTTGGGGCGTAAGTAAAGTCATGAAAATCTATTTTTTGGAAAAAAAAATCGTCCTAATGTCTGTATTGTTTTTGTTTCGATATTTTTATGTAACGTTTATCTGTCATTCTAGATTGAGTTCATTGAAAACATCATCAAGTTTCTAAAAGCAAATAAGCTCGCCTATCATGTTGCATACCCTTCCTACTTGTTAGCACTTGGTAAAGACATTTTTTTTATTTCGCTAATAAGTTCTTTTTCCTCAAGAAAATTTAAAGATTTTCGAAATAACGATTATCGAAACAATGGTAGTGATTTTTCTTCTCTAAAGTAAGTTAGCGACAAATTTATTCGACGTAAAGATCCTTTTTCTTGTATTTTGGTTTATTTCATAGATAAAATTAACGATATAGAAGGAATACGAAACCTTTATAAAGATCGTTTTGAAGACGGAATCAAAGAAAATGAGCAGTTTATATCCCTATTAAATACAGTTGTCGAAAAACATGGTATAACAAGTACTCAAGAAAAGTAAAATGCATTTTTTTTAACACTCGATTTACAAAAAAACTCCTTGTAAATACCACTTATTTCTTAGAGCTGTTTTGTAAAAATTTATGGTCTATGTGTTTAGGACACTTGTGATTTGTGTTTGAAGTTATGTTAATTGGTCGTAGTAATTTAAATGTTGTTTAATTTTTTTTTAATCAAAAAGAATGTAGAACTATTGGAATTTAGTCGCAGTCCAATGAAGCTTCAGTTTTCACACATTTGGAATCCAAAATGTCGTTAGTGGCATACGTCGCCAATTCAATTGAGACCTTGTTTTCTAATTTGCAGGCGTAACAAATCTAAAAAATTCAAGATTTAGATAAAAATTGGCAGCACTTCCTGGAACTTAGTTCCCTGTGCGGCGTGATATATTTTGTTAAAAATATACTCTACACTCCAAACATCTTAAACAGTGAAAAATTAGATTCTTTTTTGCCACTTTACGGCAAAAATATACTGAGTAACTAATTTGCTAATTGAGATTTAGTACGTTTTGGAAATATAACTCTAAATTAATTACAAACTAAATAGCTAAAAGTCTATTTAAGCTCAAGGACTCCACTTTCTGTGACCCGCACCAGCAGCGGGTCACAGAGAGTAGAAATGGGAAAAAAACTGTGCAGATAAAAATCAGAAAAGTCATGTTTTCTAAGTTTGAATTTTAAATTTTCATTTGATTAACACTTTAAAACAGAAAGTTCCAAAATATGTTTCTTGGACATACCGTCATATAGGTATAAAGCTTCAATGTCAAAGCTTTTGGTCAAATTTGTATGTCGGGATTTACTAAAGATTATTTTTTAAGTTTTTAGTTTTAAGTAATTTTTCACAAAAATATTTTTTTATTATTTTTTTTTTTTGGAAAGAACTTGAAGTTTACTTTTCAAACGTCATTTCTAAAATTTTGAAATTTTTCACTGGAAGTTCAAAATTTGACAATTTCTCCGATGTTAACTAAATTTTAACTGTAATGAAGTTTTTAAAAAAATTATCGAATATTATATCGCCCATTTTTTTGCAGATATTACCTATAATGTGTCTCTAATCAAAATCTCAAACGATATCATCCGGCTTCGTCCACCTTTTTTCACCACATTGAGTTTTATAATACAGTATCTACATCAATGCACAGTGGGAAAGTCGTTGCTAAATCAGCGAGCTTTTGGTACTGAAAATATATATGTTGACATTTTCTCAGCAAAAAATTAGAGCCTTTTTAACTACTTTAGTTCCTCAGAAATTCAGCAACAAATTTTGAAAATTTTAAGAAATCGGCCTCTAAAAAAAACCCTAAGATCGATAACTCGATTAGAGGTTCATCGATTCTGACAATCGACCCCTTGTCGGAAAGATATTAACAGATATTTTTCGAAAATTAAATAGGAAGAAAAAAAATATTTTTTTGAGGTTCGCAGAGGGCGCCACAACGTTTTTTAGTTTTGTCAAAATCAACCGACTTCGGTATCAAATTTTTGGTATGTTAAAAATTACGTGTCCTCTACATGCGGCCGAAAGATCTTTTGGTTCATGCTGCCAAGTAGAAATGAGAGCAATTTTGGTAGACCAAGTCCTAAAATTTTCTGCTAATTCAAAATTACTTCTAAGAAACTGGACAACCGAAATTGGTGCCATTTACTACGGCTTCATGATAAACATATCTTTGTTCTACTTTTTGTGTTAAATTTAGTTTTCTCTTAACTCTACCTCCTAATTTCATGCAACCTAAATATTTTTATCGTTGTAAAGTATTTACAAGTATTATAAAGTAGTAAATGAGTGTGTATTACAATCTCCCTGTTTTGTAGGCGTAGATTACCCATAACCCTTTAAAATAGTAAATGAGTGTGTATTACAATCTCCCTGTTTTGTAGGCGTAGATTACCCATAATCCTTTAACCGTCCAATTTAATTTTCTTTAAGTACTTGTTAATACCTTTCCGACGAGGGGGGTCGATTATCAAAATCAGCCGAGCTCTTCTCAAGTTATCGATTCTAGGTTTTAAAATTTTCTAAGCGTTTTCAAAATTTGGTGCTAAATTTCTGAGGAAGTAAAATAGTTAAAAGCTCTATTTTTTGCTGAGAAAATTTCAACATAAATGCTTTCAAAAAAATATCAAAAGCTCGCTGATTTACAACCTTTTGATTTTTGTCTGCGTAGTTGTATGGGACTTTCCCACTGTGAGCAGGTCATAAATAACCTTGCGCTTTCGCTTGTGATCCGCTGTGCGGATCACTTTTGCGATTTGCAAACGGCTTTATAACGCATTGATACTGTTCTTTACAGATATGGAAAATAGAATAGTAAATACATCACGAACTGAAAAACGTTTGTTAAAATCTTAGTTCAAAAGAATAGCTTTTTTGCATTTCTAATGATTAATGTTTTTAAAACACCGCCATTTTGGATCTACCATTATTGAATTTTGGTACACTTATGTCAAATTCAAAGTTGGGGATTCAAAAAAATGCTTTACAGAAATTTTCCATTAATTATAATCATTTTTTGACTTTTGGCCAGGTTTTTTGAAATTCCGCCCACTGTGCGACGTCTTACTGACGTGTATATAAATTTTTAAATATTTGTTTGTCAGATCAATTGTTTTTCCAAAAGGGGCCAAGTTTGAGAGAGATTCGCTTATTATTATCAATGTGATGTTTTTTTTTTTTTTTTCAAAGGACGGAACTGAATTTTTTTCAAAGGATGGAAATAGTGTGTGAATTGCAAATTTTTTAATGGCATATTTCTGGCTAAAATTTTGATGTATATAAAGTATAGTCGAAGCAAGATAGATGTTTATCAACACAGCAATCTAACAAAAATAATCATAGAAAGTAAAAATTTATTGTTATCATTGACTTTAAAGCTAAAAGAACTTTTAACAATATGCACATCAAAAGTATCAAGAGTAATTGATGACATATCCATTGATCTTAATAACCTCAGTACATCTACGAGGCTTTAAAGTCAAGCCTCGTAGATGTACTGAGGTTATTAGTACATCTACGAGGCTTAACTTTAAAGCCTCGTAGATGTAATGAGGCTTGATTGATAAGCTTGTCAATTTGTACTTTGCTTCATTTGTGACCAGGCAGTTTGAAGTTCGTCTATCGTTGAGGCATATTTTTATCTAGAAATAGTAACATTTGATTCTCCAGAATTGAATTGTATAAGTATTCGTCTATTATACTTCTATGCGATAGAATGGTCCCAATCTAGAAAATCCTGAAAAACTGCTCCCAACCATCTAGCCTTTACCAATCCCCTTTGTTACACTTTAATAGTGTACTCTTGTTTTAATCGTTTTGCCGACTGGTCTTCTCACTTTTCATTTACCGTCTGAACCTTTCAGGTTAAATTGACTCTTCTGATAACATTCGTCTCCACTGTTCTACCGTCCAATTTCTGAGTCTATGCAAACTTCAAAATTAATGGGTTTTTTTATGATGCATGATAGCTATACAACCCTGCATTTGAAATATCGATTTCTTATTCGCGAATTGCATCTCTGGTAAAGCAAAGGGATTATTTTTGCACTTATCTAATAGTTTTATGATCAGTACGTTAATTTTAGCCACAAACAGCAATGCAAATAAGTATGTTCATTGATTTTTATACTTTTATGCTATGCTAATAGGGAGGTATTTGTTAAGCTACGCATTTTACTACTTTTTAATTGTTTTTGTTTGTTTGTTTATCGTATTTTATATTAATTACAGATAATGATTATGTAAGAATGCATGAAATCTTGAAGTTAACATTGACGTCACCTACCAAAACAGCAGAGATTCTACAAAACAGTTAACATAACTCTGATGAATTAAATTCTACTTATGCTGTACCACCAAACAATTGAAAAAAATTACCTGCTAGTATTCACTTTCAGTTGTTCAAAAAAAGAAATTGTTTAGTTAGCTTGGGCCCAACTAGATCTCTGGGGCCTGATTACAATATTTAAAATGGATGTTAAATGCATTCTGTTGCGAAATTAAAAAAATCTTCGTTATTCAAACTGTGAAAAAAAATTTTGCAATGTTTCTTGATTTACAACAAAAAGCTCTGTGTTGATTTTCAATCAGTGGCCGTAAAGTTGATACGACGTAAAATTTGGAAAATGTGCGTCATTTGCGAAATCCTTTTAGGTTAAACTCCACCGTTACATCAAGCGTTATAGATGCGTGCGTGTACGAGGCATTCTCGAGAGAAAGAACCAACGGTGTTATTAGAGTACACAGTAGCAAATAGTATAACTAATATAATAAAGATTTTTAAGTTAAAAACGTTTTATATTTTAAATGTTTCTCTTTACATGGAAAAGCATTTTATTTTAAAGTTCCCTTCGTTTATGAGGACATTGTAGCAGAATCGAAAAATAAAAATCGCAAATTAAATGTCGATTCTGAGCTAGCATTAATTGTCATACAAGAGACTGTGGTTACTGAGATTTTATTACAATTTGTTGAAAAGCTTTTGGTATTTCATCGGAGAACACAATTATCATCAAATCATAGATTAAATCAAAGATAGTGTTGAATCACGAATTTCGCTAATTCATTGAGATTAATTAAAACATTAGATCCGGTTGAGTGGTTTTTTAAAATTTTTAATTAATTTTCCTAAATAAAGGAAGATCAGATGGATTTGACAGAAATAGAAAAAGTTTTACCTTTTGGAGGATGTCCTTTTTCATACATGAAAATAAATATTTTCTCACCAAATGCTTCGTTGTTTTAAATGCATGAAGAGTTCCATTTTGATAAGCTTCAGAAAATTTGATTGATTTTAAGAGGATAGAATTCGATTTACCTTTAAAAGTTTGTTATTACTCGCTATTATTCGTTAAAAACCGAAAAACCGAACGTCGATGCTTATTATATATGATTTAATACTGAGTTTTTTTTATTTGTTTGTTTATTTTTGTTTTTCTTCTTCTTCTAATTAGCAGGAAATAAAGGAGATTTGAGAGGCGAAGCTAAAAAAAAGCTAAACTTTTTTCATAAAACATGATACTAGATTTTAAAAGGTCAGACTTTTTAAAAGGCTGAACTTCAAAAAAACTGCATAACCATTTTTTTTTTGGTAGAACATGTAATATTTGTTCTGAACATAAATGTGATAGAAATGTCGTCATATGAAAAAATAAAAACCAGATTTGTTATTGGGGATTGTTGTTATTTGTAAGATGGTGCTCTTAAACGATGCTTTATAAAGATTTTATCATGTGTTTTTGACATATTTCAGAAGATTGTTTATTAAGGGAGAATTATCAAAAGGGCGCCGTTTAAAGACGCAGCAATTTGCAAAACAGTTTCATTATCGAACTTTATAAAATCTGGAAAAAGACAAATTGTTGCATGTCATTACAATAATATTAAATACACATACAATTGTTGCTGAAAAATCTCTACTTAAAAAAAAAAAAATATTTAAAATCACATCAACTGAAAACTTCATTCAACCCGTAAGAAAAAAAAAAAACAACGTAAAACTAAAAACTTTGAAAACGTGTTGAACAAAATAAAACAGATTGATTAGCTGTAAAACTTCTTAAAAATACTTCCACTGACTAAAAAGAGCTTAATTCAGTAAAGATAACTCGCAGACAGACAAAATCGTATTAAACAATGTTGATATTTTTTTTTTTAGAAAAAAAAAAAAAAAAAAGGGTTATTTTCGTTGCGGATCCTCAAGTAATAAATACGTTACGAGTTTAGTTATGCAATAAGAGAAAAGCTTTTTGAGATAAATTTTGTTCGATAGCAGTTTTATGAAATTGTACAAAACAACTTTAGCTAATAAATAAAAATCGGTTAATCAAGTCAATACAACGCATAAAGAACGAATAATAAAAAATATTATAAATATTATACATAATTTAAATTCATTAATTTGATTTAAAAAAAAAAGCAAGCAGAATCTAAATCAGGGCACCATTGCAAATGCAACGTATATATGGCCATTGATCGTTAAAATTACATTAAATGCTTAAATTTCATGGAAACAATAGGGTATGATCGAGACGAATGTTTTGCATCCAATGAGACAAATGACAATAACATGCTGCGTGTCAGGTAATACAATTAAAATTAAAAAATAGTTAAAAGTAGAAAATTTTCAGTAAACACAAGTTTTGTATAAAAAAAAAAAACCTAACTTCACGCTTTACTTGTTACGCTCGGAATTTTTTACAGAATTCATTTCAATTCGATTTTAAGTATTTATATTTACATCAACATCAGCGAATAAAAACCATGCTACGCAGACGCTTTCGTGAGTTTCCTTTCGAAATTTTTAATTCTTTTCTTTGATTATTTTTAGGCTTCGAGTCTTTTCGTTTTGCCTATACAAATTTTTCGTTAAATGGGTTTTTGCTCATCGGTGGCTGTGCCCTAAAGGGTTGGTTAGGTGGTGAAAATGGGTTAGCATCTTGTATCAAATTTACAGGCAGTGGTTGATTTACCGTTAGAAGTAGGTCTTTTTCTGGAATATAGCCTGGAGAAAATGGATCAGATGAAACAGGCAACTGTGGAGGATGTGAATCTTCAGTAAGAGCTTGATAAGTAGAAGACCCAGCTTGAGTCTTTTTCGCTCTGTATGGCAATGATGCATGTCGAGTAAAATTAGATGGATCAAGAGTAACACTAGGGCGTGGACGAGCATGCGAAGGGTCAGCTTGTTTAGATGTTGGAGAAGACTTTTGAGCAGTTACTACCGCATTTGATTGTTTGGCATCAATTTCTAATGATTGATTGGCTTGGTTTACACGACCATTGTACTCTTCTTGATTAAGTTTTTGCAGTGTTTCAATACTTTGCTGAGGTAGCACAACACCATTGGCTCTTTTCTCAAATGTTTTACGAGTAGAAGTGTTTCTCTTAAAGAAAAACATCAAATTATTCTGCTCTGAAAATATTTTTAAAATAATCAGATAAAAATCATAATAAAAATTATTATACCTGCAAACTTTGGTTTTGTTGATTTTGTTGTTGTTTTTTGGCAAGACATGCAGCAAATGCGCAACCGACAGCATGGCTTATTCTTTCACCCTGAATTAAACATATTAGTTAACAAAATTGTTTGCCAATAAATGTTTAAAAATGTAATAGTGTTTGAAAAAGAATAAAACTAATTCTAAAAATTATTTTTCTTATAGAACACTTTTTTTTTTCTTCCCAACTATAATATAATAGGCATCCAACATCAAAAAATATTAACTAGCTTTATCATAAAGTTAACAAAAATAAAATTAAATTACTCATTAAATAAAAATATAACTTCAGGGCAAAAAAGTCAAGAAGATAGAGTTGATCAAATAAGTTATTTAAGTTATTATAAAAAATATTTCAACCTACAACATTGATTATATATTTTATATTGTTTTAACAATTATGCTTAAAAATTCAAAACTTTTCTTGTAATAAGTTCTTTAATCATCACAGATTTTGAAGGAGTCAAAAATCTCCATAGGTCATGCGCCTCTAGATATACATCAGATGGGAAGGGAAAAAATTATGACATCCATAAGACCAAATCAGATTACTTTGAAAAACAAAAACAAAGTTTAAAAAGCAAAATAGCAAAAAGAAAATAAACTCACTGAGTCTTTAATTCCTTTAAATGAATGACATAACCATCTTCTTGAAGTTCCATCACGACAAATGTAGGAAAATAGTTTATCATCATGAGGATCAGGAGTACAAAACGAAACTTTTTCAATGACTTGATCAACAACTAGTGACTAAATATAATACTGAGATGTTAGGTGAGCATTTTGATATGCAGCTTATACAGTGATATTCTTTGAAAAAGACATTGGCACATTTTATTTCATATTTCTTGAAATAAAAAACCATTAGTAAATAAGCTAGTACCTCTTAGTATCTAATTTGTTTAATGAACTTTAAACCACAGCCTAAAAATCTTGTGTCAACCAATAATCCACAGTATCCCAATTACATGTATTTATAAAAATGTTATCTAGTCTTACAATACACTCAGCTTTAATGAAATCTGCAATGCACTGCACAGAGGAGATTAGCTTATCTAAGTGTTACTGAATCAAATATTTGTAAAAATCCTGAAATAAAATGCAGTGTCTTTAGCGTTTCATCCTGATAATTGAAACCATCTATTGCAATACTGTTTTCAACATGAAAACCATTTTCTCGCCCATGAAATCTTTGAATTATTTTGATTATTTGGTCAAGACAATTTTTGTTATTACTTTATCTGAAAGGATTTAAACAAGATCATTGGTTATTAACATGCTTGAATAGATCTATAATTCATTTTATGAGAAAACATTACGTTTATTATTTGGGTGTTAAATGAGCTCATCTTATATCATATTTCTGTTGGAGGGAGAATAGTTGTCAACAACCAATGTTATTTTTTTCCCAGAAATAGTCTGTATATATGTTTCATTTCATATAAATACAGTATATAATTGTTGAGATGTTAATATGCAATATAGGAGGAAAAAAAATGTAACAATATAATATATTTAGGTTTATGAATGTATTTATTACTTTAATTATCCTGTGGAATAGTTTCTGGCCACTTTGTACTACAAGAAAAATTATTAGGGCACATGTTCTATAACAGAATTAAAAAAAAAAAAAAAAATTAATGTTAACATTTTTAGTCATACCCTTTGCATTAACAACAGCTACACAATAATGTGGCATTGACTCAATTGATACACGCAAGTGGAATCTTATCCCATTCTTGCTTTAATGATTTAAATAATACAATTTTATTTGAAAATCTATGCTTTCAAACTTGACGATCTAGAATTTCTTATAAGTGTTCTATTGAGTTTAAATATGATGTTGAGATGGCCAGCTTAAAACTCTCACATTTGAAGCAGAAAACTATTTTGTTTAATAACTTGGATGTGTGTTTGGGATCATTGTCCTGCTGGAATCTTCAAATCTGCAGCATTATTTCTTCAGTATAAGATAAAAAACTGTTTTCTAAAATATCCTTGTAAAATATCAGCATACTTTTATCAATCTCAACCAATTGACTGACTCCTTGTGAAGTGAAAATTTCCTAAACCATCACATTTCCTCAACCACATGACATTATTGTACCAATAGGACCATGCACAAAGATTTTCCAATCTTTTTTGAATTTAGCTGACCTTTGGCAAAATTTAATCAGACCTTCTTATTCTTTTTACTGCTTAATGGTTTTTTAATACCTATATGACCGAAAAGTCCCATGTCATCTAGTCTTCTTGTCACAGTGCTATGACTAACATTAGCTAGGTTTTTATTCTATAGCTTGCTTGCTATTTCAGCAGTAGTTTTCTTGACATTTGCAGTTGATTTGTGTTTAATAATCTATCAATTTTCTACTACATTCTAACTAGATGTAAACATTCAACAATCTATTTTTCATAAATGTGCTTTTGAACATCCTACTGTGCCAATCTATATTATGTGCCCAGAAACTTTTGCACATATAAATATAACAATGACAATAATAAATACATTCACAGACATAAAAAATATTATTTTGTTAGATTATTGTTTCCTTTTTATTGGATACCAAGATCTCATAATGATTATAAATCATCAGTTTTTTTTAAAAATAATTTAGATTACAAAATGTCACTGGCCAGAAAATTTTGCATTCCACAGTACACTAAATATCATTTAAATAGCGATAAAGATAGTGAAGCAAGATGTTTGAATATGTGTTGCATTTGATGCATAATGTTCAGGTAAATAAGTTTATATATATAAATATGTATATATAAATATATATATATATATATATATATATATATATATATATATATATATATATATATATATATATATATATATATATATATATTTATATATATATATATTTATATATATATATATTTATATATATATGTTGTGTCAGTCCAATTGCTAGTATAAACTTGACTTTTACAAAATAAAAAAGATATCAATATAGTCATATTAAGGAAGAGAATCATGTAAAAATCCTGTTCACCAAACATACACACCTCATTGAGTATGTGTTGTTAATTAATTTAAGTGAACTTGATGAAAAATCATTAAGCTTTAATAGAGAATCATGTTTGATTGGCAACACAAATTTAAGCTTGAAAAAGTAGAACTTGTGAGCAATTAAAAGATTGATACTTTTTAGAGTGATATACAGTCTATTTGTTTACTTTTCACATGAATTTCTTAACATTTTTAAATTTGAAGTTCAAATTCTAAGTAAAAAAAAAAATTATTTAAAAAAATATTTTGTTAGAATCTTGAAGCATGTATATTAAATCTTTATTAGTTTTAGTTGAAAAAGGTAATAAAAAAAAAAAAAAAAAAAAATCAAGAAAAATAACAAAAACATGTTGATTGACAATTTTAAAAATAGATAATTATATATATTAATAAATATATACATTCAAACAAGCATGTGCATGTATATATATATACACACACAAAATACAGATTAATATACCTTAGTTTCATCATCAGTAACACGCAATGTATCTTCAGTTACCCAGAGCGTAACTCTCTGTTTCTTTTTTCCAGCAGAACTCTACAAAGCAATAATGAAAAACTTTTTTATAATTTCTGCTTAAAAGATTTTCTCCACTATGCCTCTGGAAATATAGCTTTAGCTTTTATTTCAGATATATTTGCTTTGTCCAAAGCAAATGCAAATAGACATTTTTGATTACAAGGAACTCACCAGAAAACCTTTTTTTTTAAATTAATTGTTAAGCTTCAGAATAAAATAGCTTCTTATTTAGACTTAATTAAAAATTAAAGACCTATTGAAAGACTAAAATTAAAACTTAGACTCAGTTAAGACCATTTAATTAATTAAGATAAGACAATTTAATTGATAAAAAATTTGTTTGTATTAAGCAGGGAATAAGTGAACTTAAAATAGTTACAAGAAAAAATAAAATTTTTATTTTTTGTTTTGTGCTTACAAATGTCTAAGATTAATAAGGTGTAAAATGTTTATGAAATGTAAAAAAAAAAAAAAAAAAAAAAAAAAAAAATGAATATAAATATAAATTAAATAATAACATAAATATAAATGTATGTACAATGTTTTAATTACAAAACTCTATACCAAAATATTAATATTGATTTTATCAATATTGCTTTTTTGGTAGAGAGTTTTGTAATTAAAACATTTTTTAATAAAAACATTTTTTTAAAAAACACATTAATACTTCTCTTTAAATCAGTCATTTATGAATGTTATTTGATCATTATTTTTATTATATATTACATTATTACTATTATCATTATCATTATTATATATTGTAATAAAATTGTTCTTTATAGGTATTAGGAAAACAGATTACATAAATCCAAAGTGTAGCTTTAGCAATTAAAAAAATCAAAATCTTGCCAAAAAACAACAACAAAATCAACAAAACCAAAGTTTGCAGGTATAATAAGATTTCTTTTTAAGTACTATATACCAAATCAGAAAATAATATTACTAACAATAAAAAAGTACCATTTTCATTTGATGAGCTGCTTGTGAACAAACTTGTGTTCCTCGAGATTCTGATACCTCCAAGCATCCTAAATACTGATAAAAACAAAACAAAAAATGTTGAGAAAAGTATTTACCATTATGAAATGAAAAAACTTTTATAGTCTCCATAGTTTTGGTCAGACTTTTACATAGGTACTATCAACCATGTAGGTGAATAAAACTGCATAGCCTAGCTGTGCATTTAAAGAAAGTGTTTTTACCTTGTTATTTATCAACTTAGGTTTTAGGCTTGTTACAAGTAAGAAATTTAGGTGAATATGAAACTGACATACAAAAGATGAAAGGTGTCTTGTTTGAGGCTCATAGATTATGATATGGTACTTTGCAGTCACAGCCATTTTTGTCACATTTAATTTAATAGCAAAAAAAATTAAGTATACTATTGCTTTTAATTTTATAGTCACAAGTGCATAATGAGGATTGTATTGAACTTTTTTAAGCAGTAGATGTTTATAAGAAAGCAGACTAAAGAAATGAATTTTTTTAGAGGAAGCAAATTGAGATCTTTGTATGATCTTACTATGAGATAATTTTATTACTATATTTGTAAGGGATTAAGAACGCAAGCCATGCTCTAATACTGAAGAGGTAAATTTCAAATATTTTTGAAGCTGGCTAAAAAATATGCAAAATTTTATCAATCTTTATTATAGCATAAAGTTAATCACTAATAACACCATGAAGTGTTTGATAGTGTTAAGTAGCTGTAGTGTTGTATCTCATCTTGTGCTCTTGTATATGCATGTTACGAGCATGAGAAGAGATAAGTAAAAAGCAAAAAAATAATGAGTAATTCCCATTTTTATTCAAGATATTTTTTATAATAGCAAAAGATTACTAAACATTTATGTTTAGCTATGAGTCACAAGTAATTGAAAATTTTGCTATTTACTTTTTTTCAATTGTAATATATTATGAAGTGTATTTTTTTCAGTCTTTTTTTTTAATAAATTATTTTAGTTATAAGAAAAATTGAACATAGTGCAATTATGTGAGCAGAATACAATTATAAATGTACTGTGTTTATTTTCTTGATTTGCTTATACCAAACATGGTTGACTTTGATATCAAAAATTGTAACCTCCTTAAATTGTTAAAAATACCTTTACAGCAAAACTACAGCCGCCTTGCTGCTTAATTGTAACAGAGTCTTGTTCCCATGTCTGTTGAGATCCTGATTTGGAATCAGCACTTTTCTTACTTTTTCGTTTTCGAAAGCTTAAAGTTCGTCTAATGGCACGAAAAGAACTTCTAAGCATCCTCCTAATATCTATTCTATTGAATCTTTGATCAATTAAATGTTAAAATCTAAAATAAAAGTGCTTGATCACACTTGTCTTAAGTCACTTTTACGCCAAACGTCCATTTTAATAATAAATCTGTGATCCTTAAAGTTAGACGGCAGCTCTGAGGTGAAGTTTTCGGATGTAAGCCAATCAGGATAGGAAACCCATATTATTTAGCTACTTCAAATCTACACGCATAAAAAACTTTAGGTTTATAAAAATATTTGAAGACGGCTTTAAAGTTTTATTTATTTTGCGTTACAGCATATGACATATTTGAAATTAAAAACTAAGTTCCCATTCTTTGTATTTGGACAACAAATAAATTGGATTGCTAACAAACAAGACATAAAAACGATGAGTTTCGATTTCAAAAATTCTTTATGTTTATTTACATGTACGAACGATTTGAGCTACTTACAACCTACTTTGTTTTATTGACCAAATCTATTAAAGTATTAGCATAATTTAAACGAATTAAATCAAAAAATTTAAAACTTCAAAAGAAACTTTTTTTTAGAGACAAATATGAGAGAATTCGCAAAAGGTGATAAAATCGTCAAATACAATTTAAACGGGTTAGGTTTCATGTACGAGTTAGGGTATGGAGGAGATTTTTGTCTACGGATGCGGAGTAAGAGCTGAATGAGTTTGTTTGTTTTTTGTTTTTTGTTTTCTACTATTTCGCATTTTTTTGTCGGAAAGTATAAGTTGTATAGGGAAAAAAAATTTTTCTCGCAAAAAAAAATTAACTAGATTGTAATATTTACAAATTTTATCCATAAAACGTATCATTTTTTTTTTTCATTTATAATATCTATATCAAAATGCAAATTTAATTGCATTTTGTTATAATCATTGACACATTTGTCTCTTACTTTTTCATGTTTTAGGTTTTCCAAAAACTGTAGATAAGTCAGATTATTCAAAGATTATTTCAACAATGTTACCATCAACTGTGCTTTAAAGGCTGCACTCATCAATTCACTGCTTGCAGTGAATCAGTGTGTTGAGCAAGTTTCGGCCGATGGTATACATTTTCAGAACAGGTAAGTAACAGGTCACATTTGGACTCTCTGTGCGTCCTGTCTAGACCATTGTTTGTTAACTATTCAGTAAGAGAGCTGACGTAATACAGTGAAGTTACCAATCTTTGAAAACAAAAAATAAAAAAACAGGGAGAAAAAAAGATATGAAAAAACATCTTTTGCAAAAAAACGGTTTTTTTTTTCACAACAAGGAGTTAAAATCATTAGAAAATGTTTTAAAAATAAAAAACTTAGGACAATATTTCCATTTCTTTGCGGATAAATTGCTTCTAATAGTCGCATGGAATTTAATTATATTTGTTATGGAGTCAAGAAAATGGGAATAGTTGCGTGCTTTAGATTCGAGCCACAGGAATAGTAATTTTATTACATACATATGTTGTAAAATTGTGAAACTCTGGCCCACAGTCCATCCAGTTGAATTGCTGCACTTAACTGTCTGATAGAGGAGGGAGGGAAAGAGAAGCTTCCATTCATCCCAATTTTTACATCTCAATTCTCGTATTAAAAGATAACTAAGATAAAAAAGATGCGCGTTTTTTGGCCATTTAGAAGTTATAACGCGTTTGTAATCATCGTGGTTTTTTCATGGTGATATTTATTCCTAGAACTAAAAATGTATTTCAACTCATAATTTTTTCAAAAACGTTTTCCACTTACTGTTAATGATCATACATAATATTTATGAGAGTTTTGTTTTGTTTGAAGAGATATTTGTTTATCAAGAAATTAGGCCTGGATTAACCATTAGGCAAGTAATGCACGTGCTTTGGGCACCAAGCGTTTGGGGGCACCACAAGCCCTCAAAAAATATTTTTTTTGTGAACAAATTTAAGACCAGAAACAATTGAAACTTGAAGAAGTGCTATGAAAATGAAGAAATACATTGATAAAAATTCATATTCAAGTTTGGTACAATCTTGATTGCTTAAAAATTAAACGCAGAAAAAATTTAAAAACTGCTGATGAATGGACATGATTAAAATGCGGACCATGCGGACTCACCATTCATTCACATTTAAGTAGTTTAATCTTACTCGAACCCTAATCTTGACCCTAATACAATAAAAACCTTTGCTGGTGCTGCTCATTCATTAAATCTTGTCGGTAGAAGTGCCGTTAACTCCTGTTTAGAGGCAGTAAACTTCTTCCTAACAGAGCAACTAATCTATCCTTTTTTCTCAGCTTCAAACAATAGATGGAAGATTCTGAAAGGATGCCCTATGAATGAAATGCTGGAAAAGTCTCTTTCCGATACCAGACGGGAAGCACACGCTGTTGAAACTAAAGCTATTCTAAAGTCTTATCCTCAGATTTTAAAAGCATCAGAATGCATAAAAGAAGATCAGTCACAGAGACAACATCAAGTGTGCCTTTCCAAATGTTGAAATCGCCGTACGCATTTTTTTAAATATTTATGTTTACTAACTGTTCAACTGAGCGCTCTTTTTCTCAGCTGAAACGTACAAAAAATTGAAATAGATCAACAATCAAACAAGAAAGGCTCGATTCCTTATGCCTGCTCATGATTGAGGCAGATATGTTGCGCAAAATTTAACTTTGACGATTCAAAAACTTTTTTTGATGTAAGTCTTGAAAAAAAAAAAAAGTTTTATCGTAAATGACAATATCTTTTTGATTTTTTCATCTCATCAAAAAGTATTTTTGTCTATTATTTTTTCAAAATTTATTAACTATTAATTTTAATACAGAAATACTTTATTGTAGGTTTTATATGAGTGTTAGTAGTACATGCTACAAACATATTTGTTAACAACTGTTTTCTTTGCATGTGAAGGCGGCTTTTTTTAAATAAATAAATTACTTAATGTTTAAGTTCGTTAGTGGTAGTGTGATGATGAGGTAAGGGATTAGGGAGGTTTGGATTCTAGCTTAATGAGGAAGGGTATATGGAGTTTGGGAACAAGGTTGATCGCGTGGGGATTACTTGGTTAGGAAAGAGCGATGTTTAATTGTTAAAGGATTAACTTGTGCTTATGTTTCATTAGTATATTCTATTATACAATATAACTCAATAAAGGTTCTATTAGTGTGTAATGGTTAGCACTCTTTTATTCATTACGTTTGTAAAATTTTTTAAACTTTTTTTTTAAACTTTTTTTTTGGGGACTTTTAAAGTTTTTGGTTGTTTTTCGGTTGCGATACCTATTCATCATTTGTTTATGTAGCAGGTTGATGAGTCTTCGTGTTTACTTCTTTTCCCAGTTGTGTTTTTAAATTAATTCTGCCTCCTCACAACAGTATTGAACATACCGGTGGTCACGGCCTGTGAAAGATCAGGGGTCCCGGATAGAAAAGGTCATCCAAGTAGGTTTGTACCTTAGGCACTAAAATGGTTTAATCTAGTTTTTAATTACATAACTATAACAAAAATACCCACTTTTATTAATTATAATTGCTGAAAGTGAAAATATTGATAAAATAAGTGATAAATTTTTTCCTAAAATCTGTTTATAAGATATTTTGAGATTCTACCAAAACAAATCTGTTTAAATTGATTTAAACTACATAATTTAGCATTATCTCATGGCTCTTTGATTCCCGTTGACTGAGTCTGATTCCCCGTTGATTGAGTTTTGATTCCGTTTAAAAAAATGAAAGCTTATGTTGCTTTTAAATTTACTTTTACTCGCCAGAAAATTATTTTTAAATTGATCTATAAAGTGAAAAATTAGCAGTTAAAACATTAAAAATAGGTTATAAAATAGGTATATACACGCTGGGATAGGTATATTACACGCTAAACCTGAAATCGTGCGCCACGTTAAGAAAAATTCTTAACATTCAGAAAAAGTTTGCAAGATTTTCTCAATTTTTTTTTTATAGTTCAAATGCTATTAAAACTATTCTATCTCCAGTGGAATTTTTTTAGTTTAAAAAACGTTAAAAAACACAAGTAAGCAAAATAAATCAAATGCAACGAAAAATTTCCAGCCTAAATATTTTTGCATTTACTTTTGACTCTTAATAGTAAAATTTACTATTTGACCCCGTTGCTGTTGTTAGTATTTGATCTCCTTGACCCTTGTTGTTGTTGTCAGTATTTGACCCTTTTGACCCTTGTTGTTTTCAGTATTTTGTTTGTATTTCTACTATTTATTTACATTAAAAGCGTACTCTTTTTTTTTTAATTTTTTACTTGTTTGGTTTTAAATGTTTTAGCACTTTGAATTTTTCCAGTAGGTTAGTTCATATGCATTTATATATTAAGTTTTTTTTCTCCTTTTAGAGCTTTGTTATCAAAATTAAAAATACAGACTAGGATTGATACTAGCACAATTTTAGCTCAAAAAAATCGAAGAAGCCATTTTAAATTGTTTCAGAGTTTGAAAGTTTTCCAAACTTCAGAATATTTTTAATAGATGTTTGTTACTTCGACTTTTAGCTCCTACCATGGCCGCCGAGAGGGGGGGGGGGTGGACGGGGAAGATTCCCGGGGCCCCGCGTGTGTACAAACAATTTTTTAAAGTAATTTTTAAAATATTTAAATAGTTTTGACTTTTAAAAGATTTAATTAACTTTTATTTTTCATTTACAATGACCAGAGCATGCTTCTTTTGGTCCTGAGTATGTAATTGATCATAATGAGGGCCCCTTAAGAAAACTTCCCCGGGGCCCGAAATTTCTCTCGGCGGCCATGGCTCCTACTTTCTAAAACAAAAGTTTTTTATTCTTGGCTTTTCAATGGAAAATATTTTAAAAGACATCTGAGAAACCTTAGAAAGGTTCTACTCGAACAAGTTGAGAAAATATTTTGTAATTTTTTTAAACTTTAAAGTTCTTTCAAGTATTTTCAGCTATGTCATTTGAATCAAAAAATTAAAATATGCTTTAAAACTATTTGATACATTACTGGTGCATTGTTTGTTGTTTGAGATTTTTAAAAAATGGTCACCATATTCATATTTGATTTTTCTACATTAATTAGGTAGCTGTTTTGTAGCCTAGAATACCAGAGAACAGCATCAGATTAAGGGTTTTTATTTGGTGTATCTGAATGAAAAGAATTAGTCAACACATTCCAGGACAACAGGTTTACTAGCATGCTTAACAATAACATGCCAAGCTATGATTATTAGAGTCCTTTATCCATGGACATATTTACCAAATATAAGTGTGCTAGAACAATTAGAGCTGGTGCACTTGACAAATTACTATTTTACAAATTTACCTAAGACACTTTTCCTACAGCAAGATTTAAAATTATGATTAAACAAATCTTTTGGATTATCTTGGTCACAAGAAACATTTAAGGAAAAGGGGTAAAAGTTACCCTGAGAAAATAATGAACAAAATTAAATTAGCAGCCAGCTGGTATTTAAAGTAACAGCTGCTAGGAAAAAGTTACCTTCTTAGATTGCTTATAAAGATTGGAAGCTTTGGAACACAGACTGAATATGATCTATTGGGGAAGGGGGGGGGGCTTGCCACAACCATCCTTGGTTGTGGCAAGCCCCCAACTGGTTTTAAAAAATTAGTTCTGCAAAAACAAAACAGTTTTGCTTTTGGGGAACATTCTCCGCTCCCATTTTTCTACTGAAATAATTTAGATATATATGTAGATAATGACATCAGATTTTTTGTTACCTCCCCCTCTCCCCACCCTTCTATGGAGTATCTGTTGGTAAACCACTTGAGGCATACGCTTTTAAAAAATTTTTTATTCAATTTATTATTGCCTATAATCTTAGTCTTCATATATGGGCTTCAAATTAAGCTAAGTTTGTTATATGCAAATATTTAAACCAAAGTAACTCTTTGTGGGGGTAACTTAACCCGCCCCTCTAAACACTCTAATATTTAATCTAATATCTAATATCTAATATTTAATCTCTTAAAAAATTGTCTTTTAACTATTTGTTACTCATTATTTTAAGTTATCAATTCAGAGAAATTATATCACCTGGAATGTTGCTATAAAACAAAAAACTAACAAAACCCCGTCACCTTTCAATGACTAAATGCCCAACATGATGCTCATCGTACAACAGTCTATGCCTGTAGTTTAGTCTGACCTTAATTCAAATTTGCCAAAAAGTCTGACTTTGATTGAAACTTGCCAAAAAGTTAATACCAAGTCATATTAAATTATAGTCATATTAAATTATAGTCATATTAAAAAAATTTGCTTAAACAAATCAAATAATTTTTAACTTTAAACATTTCAAAACATTTAGAACCTTGGATCGTCATTAAAACGCAATACAAGTTACTTACTATTTATTTAGTATAGCAATGGTACAACTTATTGTAAACTAGTTCTAAAGTAATTCTAAAAGTTCATTGGAACGAGCATAACTTCAAAGTATTTTGCTACGATGACTTAAATTTACGTAGGCCATAGAGATAATCTTGAAAGAAAATAGATGTCTGGGGTTATTGCGTTTCCACTTAAATAATATCCGCCTAATGATGAAGATTTTAGGAAAAATTTTGTTGGTAAATAATTAAAGTTTCATAAAATGACTACAGATACATAGATCACACAAAAAAAAATTCAATAGAAGTCAAAACAATTGTTTAAAAGATTAATGATGCTAGTTTTAAAGACGCGGAATGAATAAATAGCTAGCTAAACTTGGCCCTTACTTGTCTGGTCCAGCAAAGTGGGCTTCTAAAGCCATCCCATTCTGCCTGTCTAAATCTTCATTGTTAACTTCGTCCTTCTCCTCTGGGTCTTTAAGCTTCAGAGAAAACCTCTAGTTCTCCAATAAAACCCAACCACAGACAATTCGACAGCATTTACTAGGCTCATACCAAAGAGAAAATAAAAACAAAACCTATGACTCTTCTCCATGATTGCTTCTCCAATGACTCTATGATCACTTCTCGGCCTAATGGCAAGATCAAGTGTAGTATCATAAAGCTTATCCGAAAAAATGACGCATCCAATGTGGTGAATCAATAGGGTGGGCGGCTGGTACTCGCTCGATCAAAAAGCTGCTAAAGTTGGGCAGAGTATTCGGGTCTTATATGATTTCTTTCGCTTTTTCGTTCGTTTTTTGAACACTCGGGGGCCTCGAGGCAGATCTGTTGGGAGATAGACTATCTGTCGCCAAGACGTTAAACGGGGTGACGTAGGCAAGCGTCGAACATCCCACTCGTTGCTTTGGCATTCTAGCCGAATAGAAGTAAAACAAAACAAACAAACAAAACCTATGACTCTAGAGTTATCCTATTGGTGGTATCAAGACCAATATTACCCATAGGACAACTCTAGAGTCCTAGGTTTTGTGCAATAATACTTTAGGACCTTGACAATATGGATATGTGATAAATGTTGGCAACATGAACAAATGTTTAGCGAAACTTGTGAAGGATTTGGCTTAGGCTTTATCTGACCTCTGCTGTGACTCCTTGAAAAAGTTACTTATTTCAGTTCTGATAAATTAATTCAATTGAAGAAGGAAATTTTAAGTCAGAAAAAAACAAATACCAAGTTAAACAAATTTAGAAAAAAACTTTTTGCGAGCAAGAAATTGTAGTTTGATCATAATCACATAGTTGCCAACTATTTTCTTTAGAGATTACTAAAGTAAGTATAAATCATTTGTCTTTGGCTTGGTGAGTATATTTATAAGGTTTAGATCAAGCTTTAATTTGCATAAAAAATTGAGGTCCGTTAATTCATAAACATGCTTCGACTTTTCCTTAACTGGGGTATTCCCGGGTTATATTTTCAATCCCAAATCGGAACAGGAACCGAAATAGGAGCCGAAAATAAGAACTTTTTTTTAAAAAAGTTATCTCTAATTTAAACAAAACATCGAATTTAATATAAATAATTAAAAACGGAATCCAACAACTGGAAGATTTTCTCGACGAAAAAAGTTTTTCCACATTTTCTCAAAGGAGTCTGTTTATTTTTTTTGAGAGAATCTCCAGCTACAGAAAACAGTCTTTCAACATCTGATGTTGGAGATGATGTTAGGTACTTTTTTGCCGCCTTAGCCAATTCTAGCTTGATTTTGGTATTTGCGTTTTTTCATAGTTGTTTTAAAACCCAAGGTTTTGACAATCCAAAAATCATTTAATTCTTCTTTCATTTTGGAATATGAATATGCATTTGACCCTGATTGAGATTGCGCAAAAACCTTTGACAATGTGCGAAAAAGATGGGTTTTTTTTAATTGTCACTAGACAAAATATGATTAGTTTTCAAACAAAGACAAGTCTTATTTTCATTAATTCTCAAGCTTAACATCTAGTTAAAAAAAGAATTTTTAATTATTTTTATTAAAATGATAGTAACGCTATAACGCTAAATAAAGCTTCTTAATATCTATTTTCGGCAATATTTTAAACAGGAAATCCGGTCGGATACGGAATCTTAAATAAATCCAAAACCGGAATTTCGGTTCCGGTCAATATTTTGGCCGGAACAGGAACCGAGCCGAATTTAGGTTGATCACTATTCTTCAAAGATATATACGTATTAATGTAGTAAACTTTTAAGATTCGCAATAAAATAACACATTCGAATAAAATTTATAAAAACTATTTATTAAGTATTAGAGAGTTTGTCGTTTTTATAGATATAATAAAAGTATGTAATTATTCTTTTTTAGTTTTAATAAAATAAGTTTTAAGGAAACAGAGTGGATCCAAAGTTTCATCTCCCAAACGAATTCTATTTTTAGTTGTAAAAAGTCCAGCTGTAGAAAAAGCGCGTTCACACTCAACACTGGTAGTTTTAATAGTAATGAAAAAATCATACGCTCTTTGAAAAAAGTCACCTCGTGTTAGTCCATTTTTTTGCTAACAGCGTCTCATATCGAATTCGATCTTAGAAGTTCTTTTTATGACGTTATTGAGCTTGTCTGAAATACAAAAAGGTTTTTTAAGAGGAAAAGATATAGATTTAGATGGAAGCTCAGGAGAATCAGATACAATTCTGAGATGTGCCTCGTTTGAAGCAGAAAGTTCGACTTCGAACTCCTAAGCTGTTTGTGATTTAGCTGGATTTGAAGCGTCTAGCCTAATGATTAACGCTAGAATGTAAAATAAATTCTTTAATTCGGTTATTTAGTTGTAATTATATGTTTAAAACGCGATATATCACTATTCCACTACCTGTAGTTTTGTAACAATTTTTACACAAACATCAAATAAAAGACATTTACATAACTATTTAAACATAAAATCATAAAAGTTTTTGTAAAATTATCATGACACTTCCAATAAAGCAGATATAATTTACTATCTTTTAAGTTCTTGAACGCCCTAAAATCTCTGGCGCCCCTGAATTTTAATGCATTGAGCTAAAATATAAACATAATCGTTAATGCTGTTTATAGAGAACCAGACTGCAATTTGAAAATGTTAGAAATTTTCTTACGTTTGCTGAAAAACAAAATTTGGAAAAGGGGGGGGGGGGGGAGGATTAGTTTTTTATTTACATCAAAAAATTTACATATAAATATACCTTAGATTTTCAACATAACATAGCGACTAAAAATTCATCCTAGATTACTTTCATTCTTTTAAAAATGTAATTTTTTTACCATCCCTTTTTTTTACTTTGGTGAAAGAAAAGAATGGCGAGAAAGGAGTATATTACTAAATTTTAGTCATTTCTTTCAACACAAAATAAAGTTTGTTTCTTTCGGTCAACGTAAATATAGTAAACAATTTTATGTGCGAAGTTTCCTACAAAATTGAGACAAATCTGGAAATACATTTGAAGAGAATCTGATTTTGAGAGGACTCTAGTATGATCTTCATAGTTGTACCTGTATAAGTTTCTTAGGTTTGAAGAAATTATTAGAATATGACAGAATTACTTTAAAGATATTTAAAAAATATATTAATTAAAAATTGTCCTTATCAAGTTAGCTACAAAATATGAGTTTTTGTTTCAATCCGTTACTATTTATCCTTTGGTTGTGCTGCTCATTTAAATTAAAATCAGCTTTGATTGAACCAGGTTTTCAAAAATTCACATTTCAATTGAGTCCAGATGAAAATAAAAAGGTAAATATTTACTGTTTTGTTTTCTGCATACTTACAGAAGGGGTTATATCCATTCACAAAGTTGTCTCGATTTTACTACACTATATATTACCACCTTCCTTAATCACATAAGACAATTTCACTATTAAAATAATTTTAAAACTCTTCTAGGTTTTTAAATAAAGTTACAAAATACAGTTCAAGCTATAATGAATAATATATGACTCTGTTTTGTGAAGAAAATAATTTTAGAATGTGTTCTTAATATCTATGCAGTTTTCAAAGTTAATACCTTAAGTACAATGCTTGTTTCTTTAAAAATGACTTCATCTTTGGTCTACAAGTTATTTGAAAAAGCTTTTGCACTCAAATTATAATCAAGTAATTTTTATAAAAAGGAAACTTATTTTTCTCCTTTTTGTTATTATTTTGTAGTATATCCTTAAAAAGCATTTAAAGAGATGTAAACTTATACACTTTTTGTGAACAATACAAGTGCTATTAGTTTTTTACTCGTGAAGTCTCAGAGCATCTGTCTTTTTCTCTTAAAACTTTTCTTAAGAACAAAATATTCTTTTGTACAAATCTCTCCTTATATATAGGATTACAATGTTCTTAGTACATATGATATAGCAGAGAACTTATAAAATAAAATTTGCTTTTACTATTATTGTTGAAGTGAAGCTTAAAATAATCAGACTTTGATTTACTAGGTCTTTTTAATACAAATTTTTTACTTCATACAAAGTTTTGCTAATTTAATACTTTATTATAATCATCATCTCAGATTTAACAAAGGTTTTGTCTGACCTCAAATCTTATTGCCCAAATAGTTATTAAGTAAATTATTTGTTAACTTTGTTAGTCTAGATATTTTAGTGTATAGAGGAAAGTTATTAAAATGATAATTTTAATGAAGTTCACTTAATTGCACTTCACTTTGTTGCATTTCACTTTGTTGCATTTCACTTTGTTGCATTTCACATTGTTCCTTCACTTAATTATTTAGTTAATTGCACTTCACTTTATTAACTGAAATTTTTTTTCTAAGGGTGGGAAAAAATGATGAAACAAATTAAAATGAATCTATAAAGATATTTAACTTCTGTTTGGCAATAGTTTTAAAAATATTTTTCAGAATCTCATAAAACAGATGGTATTGTTAAAAAGTAGATAAATTTCAAAAATATTGAAGCCTTAATATTATTCAGAAAATTTCAGTTTGCTATAAAATTAACATCCTTAAAAATATGTTTTATTGTTATCAAAATCTTAACAAAACAAGCTAAATTGTTTTAGCCTACAATGGGAGCCCTAGCACTAATTGAATCTGTTTACTTACTGCAATCACAAAATTATTGAAATCTTTCTCTGGTGTTTCAAAGTTAATTAGAAAAGAATGGCAAAAAAGGAGTATTATGTTTGCAAGACAAAAGTTTGGTTTGAAATAACTGAATTAACTTTGCATTCACTTTTGAAGAGCACAATGAGAAACAAAAATCTAAAATAATTTTGGGTCAAATAAATTTTCAATCAAAAGATAAAGTGCTTGTAATCCTTATGGAAAAGCATGATGCACATTTGTCTGATTTTTACCTACAGGTGGGAAGGTCTAATTATAAGCCACAAATGTGCAAGTGAATTTAGGTGGTCTAAAATTGTTGGTAAAAAGTTCATTATATTCACTATATTTTGATCTATTTTACTTTTTGGAGTGCAGAACTAAATGAAGGAACTCAGTTGTTTTATCTATGTAATACAACGTTATCCTTAGGATGATTCTTTTGATCTACTATCAGGTGTGATAGTATTGTCACTCAGTAGATAGAGGTTAGTATAAAAGATTTCAGAAAATCCACATTCTTAGCAAGTAGTAGTTGGTTCTATCAATTCATATCAGCTTTTGATGATCAAACTTGAATCTTCTTTATTTATCTTCTAAAACCAATCAAATTTGTAAAACAAAATGACATGCTCAACACCAACATTGTTGTAAGTTCCAGATCCATTCTATGTTGTTTGTCAGAAGTTGGTTTATGCAGTTTGATGACTAAAGGAGATCTTTGGAAGGTCTTGGGCTGTCAAGCAACACCTGCTCAGAATGTCTATTTCTTTTTGTTTTATATAGTAAAGTGATGAGTGTATTTTCAAATCCTGGCTCAAATAAAAGCAATAAGACAGTTTTGTAGATTCTCTTTTATATGAATTTCAATAAACTTTTAACTAAACAGAAATAATTTACTTTTGTATTAGAAGCCTTTTGATAGCTTTTCCCATTCAATACTTAGTGATTAAATGAGCTGAGCCATTCTTAGGTGCATAGAAAATAATCTTACAGGTTCACCTTTTCACATTTGTAAAACAGGATTTTTCAAATTGTTTTTAGGTTTAATTGAAATTTTTCAAATGAACAAAATATGAGCAAAAGCCATTAAAAAGCAAAGTATTGCAAAAACTTTAGAATTGCAAAGCATGAGAGGATAGAGCAAGATAAGAGCAAGATAATATTGTTAAAAATTTTGCAAGTTTATTTCATAAAAATTTCCAAAAATCTTTTCGAAGTTTTAAGGATGAAATAAACAATGTCTGGTTTTTAGGCTCACAAAGCAACATTATTTAAAGTATATATATATATTTTTTTAAATGTTGCATAATTTTTACCTTTTGGCTTTTCTACTCTTAATAAATTTTTTTTTTTATATTTGCTTTTATACATAATTTTTTTTTTATTATTTAAGTTGCTTTGTGTGTTAGTGAGATGTATAAAAAATTATTATTTTTTTCTTTAGAATGTTTCATTCAGCAAGTCCATGTTTAATCAAACAGATATTTCATTTAAAAGTACTATTTTAAATATTTTTTTTATAAGTGTGTAATATAAGTTGTATTTATATGAGTGTAATACTAGTTGTGTTTTTTCACTCACTATGTCATTCTATTTTAGTTGTTTGTAATGATCTAAGTGGCAACTCTGGTAACTTTACCCTTGGGATGGTTATATATATGAATAAATGTCATTTACCTGAAATTAATGTTAGTGTTTTTAAGTAAAATTTTATTTCTGTAATACAATGATAATTATACCAAATATGGTTGTGGCTTTTTATAGGGGTTTAAAAATTTGTAAGTAGCAAAAAAAAAAAATAATAATAATAATGAAAGGTTGATAAAAATTGAAATTTGATAAATAACTTATGTTAATGTTTTTTGGGAAAATACATGATTCTAATATAATTTTCTATATTTTAAGGGCTTCGTAAAAGGTTTTCTTAAAAAAACTAAATTAAAGAAGTTAACCTCTTGGCTTTTATTTAACTACTTTGTGTTTTATTATTTGACTACTTTGTGTTTTATTATTTGACTACTAGTGTTTTCTTTCAAAAAGAATCTAAAGTAACTCAGTTGTTATGTAGAAATGGAATTTAATTATCAATAAACAATCCCTTTGTAACTTTTTCTAAAACTTCCTGTTAAGTTTTTCATTATCTTAATTTCTCTTCTTTTTCTAGTTGGACAATAAAGTCGTATCAGAAAACCTTCCCTGTCATAATTATGTTTCAGTGCCTGAAAAAAGTTTATCCAAAGTTGTTGTAAGGAAAATAGTAAATATTTTGTGTTTATAAATACATGTTTAAAAAGTTTTATGAGGATAAAACAGATGATGGCAATTGTAAGCATTAGATGATTAAAGTGATTTTAAGTTGAATAAATATTAAAAAAAAAACATATGTATAAACATAAAACATTTTTCAAAGCCACTTCAAAGCAATCAAGATGATATGTCTAGTGAAGAAAGCAATGAAATATCTTCAAATCAATCTTTGGCAATAAGAAGTTTAAATGTAACCAAGAATCGAATGGTAAGACTTATAAAAGTTATGTTAAAAAAATTAGTTATTTCCCAATCATCTATTATAAAGGAAGGCCAGAAAATATGTTTGTTACCAATCACATGACTCAAATAACCAATTGTTTTTCTAAAATTTTTCCAAAGTTATTTTTTTATTATCTTTTTTTATAATTATTTTATATGCCAGAAACTAAAGCTGTTAAGTTTTAAAAACTTAATTTATATAAAAAAGGCGACAGGAGAAAAAACAGCCACATTTGAAATTGTTAAAATATTGTCTCTGCTTAATAGATTCCAAAAAGTTTTTTCTGAATCAAGTTTTAAGTGAAAAAAAAAAAAAAATGTAGAAAACATTAAAAAAATTAACCATATACATTGAAAAATAATTGGTGAAACTTCCAACATTGATTACCACAAACTGTGTGAAGTTTTTTCCCCTCTGACCTTCATATACTCTTTTATTATCATGTTAATTGATATTATGTAATAGGTTTTATCATTAAAAAAAATTTATTTAGGGTGAGAACAAATTACCAAAAACTCGTCAAAAAGGTCTTTATACAGTATTGTTGTTTTTTGAAGGAAAAGACATGACTTTCGAAGGTGCCATGATATTTTAAAATAAATTTTTCCTGGTTTTCACATCATAAACTTAAAACGTCAGGCTTTTTTTCAAGTAAATAAGCTCATTCAACTTCCTTTTGTCAATCTTTACTTATATGTAAAATTCAAAATTAGTTATAATTTTTCAGTTACAATTAGCGCTAAGCATGATGGGTCCTATCTTTCTTCTATGAACTGGCCCCTATTACCAGTAAGTTGTGTTGAATTTTGATTTTTACAGTCATTTAATTTGTACGTAGAATTCCAAATAAATTTCTTTGTTTTTTGTTAATGAATTTTTTTACTTTTATTGTTTAAATAGTTTTTCATTTTTCTCTGTTAGATGGCTCACTAATGTTGTTATATTTTAAGTTTTTGATTTGCTCCTTAAACTTTATTTAGCAGCATTAATCAGGTTCATATTTTATTTATTTTTCTCTTTGCCTTTCTATTTAGTTTTATGGTGTAATGTCATTAGTTTATCTGACTTTTGCAATTGCTTGGTTCATAGCTTCATGTTGTAATTGGAGAGACTTACTAAGAGTGCAGGTTTTTAGTTTATTTAGTTTTTTGAGTTTTTTAATTTAGCACTCAATTGTTTTCAAAAGTTGATCTCACTGCAAATCAGTTTTAAAAATCAATAGTAAATAATTAAAAGGGATAAATTTTCTATAGGGAATGAGATTAGCCATGCAGTCCATGAAATTTACTATCATCTTTTATTGTTAAGAAACTTTACTTGTAACCTTTGTTTCATTTAAATATTTATGTGGAAAAAGGCAGATGTTATCTTTTCTTGGTCTTGGACTGTGTATTGGTGTCTGTGATAATGATGATTCTTTGGTAATTTTCCTTTTGTGTTTGTTCATCAGGTTTTCAGATCAGGTCAAATTCAATTTCTTTTAAGCAAATCCTTTCTCAGGTCTTTCAGCAGCTCAAACTGCAACTCAAAGATTAAATTACATCACACATTAATTACACTTTGTAAAAATCAGTCCAGATACTTTTTTTGCCATATTTATTTGATCTCTTACTTCCACCTTCTTAGAATATTGAGTTTTTCTGGTTTTAACTTTTATACAGCATCAGCTTAGAATTTTAGATTATAATGTTATCCTTTAAACAACAAGACAAAGCCTTTGTGTTTTTTTTTACAAATACTTTACATAATTGTAGTTTTTTTACATAAAATTACAAATACTTTACATAATTGTATTTTTTATTTATATTTATTTTATTTTCTAATCACTTTTTTTTTATTAATATTTATATTGTTTTTATTTATATTTTCAGTTTTGGATTGGAGCTGTTATTGGCATAGGTATTATAATTATAAAAGATTTCAATAAAATTTTAAAATTTTTTAGTCTAATTTTTTTTTTAACGTTTCTAATAATTATCTCGTATTTATTTAACCAGCATAGTTTTTTTTTAATTAGGAATGCTAGAAAATGCTTTATTTTACACTGAGTACAGAAATATAAGCAGTTATGGAGAGAGTAAGTTTTTTGTTGCAACTTGTTGTATTTAACAAATTTTCAAGAGGAATTTTCTTCTACAAGTTCACATTATGTTTAATTTATTTTTAAATATTTTTATAAAAATTTAGCAAATGGGCTACTATATTTTGCTGAGTTTGTGTCTTGTGTAAAGAGGACATTAGCAAGAGTTCTCGTGATCATTGTTAGTCTTGGCTTTGGGATTGTCAAGTAAACTTTTTTTGTTACTTTTGTATATGTTATTATATACTTTTATTTTTTTTAGTGAAAGTGTTAGAATGTAAAATTTTTTAGACCTCGCCTCGGTCAGATGTTTCACAGAGTGCTCGCAGTTGGATCTTTGTATTTGGTTCTGTCAACTATTGAAGGATGCATTCGCGTTCGCGATGATGTAAGGCTTTTTTTTTTGTTTTTTAAAGATCTTAGTTTCTAATGTATTGCCTGTAAAGGTATTGCCCGATTGTTGCTATTTTACTTTTGTGTCAATTGATTATGGAAAATTTTATGGGTTAGCTCTGTGTAATGGCTCATGATGTTTTTATGGCAGTTAATTTGACTCAAACCAAGTTTATGTTAGTTTGTGTTTGATGATCTATAACTTAAAACTAGTTTCAGTCTTTGATGTAAGTCTTTGTGTTTTGAATAAGATTTGCTAACATAAGAATTAAACTTGTAGTAGTTATGTATATATTGATATGCTCATAATTAATTGTAGTTAATGAGACTGCAAGTCAATTGGTCAAATGTTTAAAATTTTTGTTATTAAATAATGTTACAAATATTTAAATGAATGCAATAATATTTGTTTAAATTATATTGATAATTATTTACTGAAAATATTTATATTTAAAAGTTTAGATTTTATTTAAAAGTTTAGATTTTTTTTAATACAATTTTTTAACCAGTGTTAATGTTTCTTTAAATGACTTTATGATTTTTATGATTTTTTATGCTTAAAAGTTATAAATGTCAGCTAATCATATTATTTAGAGCAAGATTGTTTCAAAAACTCAAATGTATGCATTAATTCCATTGACAATACTAGATGTCTCCATTTGTTGGTGGGTTTTCACTTCTCTTGTTCAAACAACTAGAACATTAAGAATTAGAAAAAACCTGGTCAAGCTGACACTGTATCGCCACTTTACCAATACACTTATATTTGCTGTTCTGGGTAATTAAAAATCTGTTCGTGTGGAATGAATAATCTTTAAGTGAAGAAGTAACTGATTTAAAAAAAGTCCACAACAAAAGCAACTAGCTTTTCAGGCAGTGCTGTTTTATGATTTTTTTTAGTGTTTTTTTTTTTTGTTAATTTCTGGTTTAAATTTCCTTCAATGTTAGAAGATCAAAGAATTTTTTTGCATGAGTTTTACTTCTTTATGTTAAGTTGATGTTCATTATCAAAGATTTTAATTGTGCTAAACATGCTTATATAAATTTGTCGTAGCATCACTTGCTTACATGATTTGGATGATCAAGCAATCAAAACTGACTGAGTGTGTTGTAAGTTTTCTAAATGTTTCTTGCTGACTTTTCTACTTTTTTTGAAATCTAACTTTCTGAAACTTCATAACCTAAGTCCATAAAATTAATGCCCTTAAAAGTCCTAAAATTTAAGGATTAATTATCAAATTTCTAGAATTATAAGTTTTCTTTTAACTATAACTATAAATTTGAACATTTTTCAGTTCATGTCAGTAAGTTTCATTTCTTTATATATGCAAAGCATTCCAAGCACTTTTTTAAAATACAACTGCACTCTTCTGTATCTATCATATTCAAAACAAAGCATTTTTATAAGTACACATTAGAAATAAATACAATAATATTGGAATAGGAAATCGGAATAAAAGTTTTAATATGGATGGGTATTTGTATTATAATTGTTATGACAATGTGAGGGAATGAGACAAAAAGTGTTATTTCCATAAAGCTCTTATAGGCATGTTGATATTGTAAATATCAACATGCCTGTTTGACCTTTGGAAATTGGAGCCAGTTTGATATATTTGGCTCCTAAAAAAACTTGAGGCTTGAAGAAAGAAGATTATAAAAAAAATGTATAAAAATAAAATCTTTGCAAATCTGATCTTGCTGCTTGTTTTTACGATTTTAAACATTTTTTAGGATATTGGAAATATTTGGTTAAGTGAGGCTTTATGGCCATTCCTGTTTAGTGTAATATTAGCTGTAATAATGATACTCTGGCGGCCAAATATAAACAATCAACGCTATGCTTTCACGCCATTAGATCTTGGTGGTAGTGATGATGAAGATGATGATATGACATTATCAGATGCGTTTTGTAAGCTAAATAATTTCTAGCGATTTTTTTTTTTTTTTTTTTCAACATAACGTTTATTGAAAAAAATAAAGAGCTTATTGGGTCTCGTTCTAATTTCGTTCAACAGATTCGAAGTTTTGATTGTGATCCTTTAAAATCTGTTTCAAAAATTGCTAATTTTCGAAGTTCTTACTTCTACTCTGTGACTGTTCGAATTCATTTTATTAGTAACACTTACCTGATATTTTTTTATTTTTAGCTGGAATGAAAATGAGAAACAAAGACAATAGCGGAGTGAAAAACAGAAATCGTGCGGTAAGTGGACTTGAATTTTTAAAAGACTTTGAAAGAAATAAGCATAAAAAATGGAAAAAACAAAACAATGTAGAACAATTTTAAAAATTGATTCTCTTGAAACCACAAAAGAAGTGTCTCGTTTTTTCCTTTGAGGCGTTCAGTTTTTTAACGAAGCTTATGATAAAAAAAACTCGATTCGATTCAATCGAAGCCAAAATTATAACAAAAAAGGCTTTCTGTCAGTTAAACCAACTCCTCACGTAATTCATTGGTTGTTTAGGAAGATGATTTGAAGTGGGTTGAAGAAAATATTCCATCAGTTCCTTCTACGTGAGTCATTGCCAGCCATTTTTGTTTCTTAAAAATTAATTTATAAATAATATCGCTGTTGCTATTTCAGAATATAAATATTTTAATATTCTTAAATGCGTTTTTTTAATTTTTAAGGTTTCTTATTTTATATCACACTTCTGTCCTTTTTTTTAGATTGCTTCCAACAATTGACTCAGACGAAGTATATTATAATGATTTTTTTTTTACTCTTTATAACTTTATTATTTATTATCATTATTAGTGGAACTAGTAGTAGAGGCATTAGTTGATTAAATTGACAGTCGTAATGCATTCGTCGTAATGTATTGAGGTCAAATGAACATCGCGCACTAATTTATACTTTAATAAAAATGAAATATTTCTATTTAGGAAATATTGACGACGAAGTTTGAAATGTCGAAAATGAACTAAATTTCAGGTTTTTATTTTTCGCTAAAAATTTGTAGTGAAACTTGCTGTTAGCATTTTCAATATCTCAGTTTTACTTAGTCGTCTTTTTTTTTTTTAGACCCTTTCGTTTCAAGATGATATCGAATCAGTGAGATGATATCAAATCAGTCAAGAGGGACATTTTGCAATCGCAAAATCTTTTGCTGTTGCATAGTTTACCAAGATGATGATAAACCATAAATGCTAAATTCTTTTGTGTATTGTCTTTTTTTTTTGTTTGACAATTTGAGATCGTTAAATTAATGTTATAACTCATATGTTAATTAAGGAGTCTGGATCTATAAAAGTACCGACGTACTTTTTTAAACATTGATCTCACGTTGTCTGATTTTAAAAACCCGTTTTACTAGTAGATAATTTAAATTAAGTTGGCGAATATACTTAAATCTGACTAAATATAAGCTATCGAGCTATAAATTTATTTAAATATATTTTTCTCGCGGAAGTTTCTTAAGTATATGTAGATTTTGTAGCTTATTTATTATGGAAGTTTGAAAATAATCAATTTTATTCCCAAACAACAACAAAAAAAATTTATTAGAAAGGTTTATCGTGATCTTGTCAATTTTTACTTCTTGTGAACGCCTTCCAGATTTGATTTTTTCAAATTGGTTTAGCCGAAGTTTCTTAACGCAATTCGATTTTTTTCTTTATTTGAATACTGTTTAAGTTATTGTTTTATCTGTTTGTTTTTTGAACTGGAGATCCCCAGGTTTCTCCTTTTATCGACTTTTCTTTTATTCTTTTGTATTTTTAATTTAACTTTCAGTAATTTTCTTGTTTTTGTTTTTGTTTTTGTTTGTTTCTTTTCTTGTTTGAAATCTGAAATAAAAATTTGTCATACATATTTTTAAAATATGTTTAAGGTTCTCATCATTTTTTGCGAATATCTTTTTGCTTTCGGCTACATTGATGGAAAAAAAAAACATTTGTGACGACACAATCTTCAAGTGTCACGCTGCTGTTTGAAATGTTTTTTTTTTGTTTTTTATATCTACTTGTTTTATTTAATATTTATATATTTATAGTTCATATATGTATATATTGTATAATATATGCATATATTGTATAATATATGCATATGTAAAATATAAATAACCCTAAAAGTCTTTACCCAAAAAACGTTTATGTTAACTTCGGTCTTGTGTTGAGAGTCATTTATGAGATCGTAGCTTAGAAAAAAAAACCTTTAAAGCGTTTTACAAAAAGTGAAATAAGTAAACAGAATAGAATTTCGGTTTAAATTCTAACTTGAGTTTTCTTATGTAAATGCTGCCTAAATATCCAGTCAATCGTCGATGCCGAACTTCATTATGACGCACGCGTTTGTCTGCCTAAGTTTACCCCCTGGATCCCCCATCAATGTTAAAATTTAAAACTTTAAGAGTAACTGTTTGTACGTGAATATTTTTGTTATGGGAATTTAAAGTTAGATGTTTATTTAATAGTTTTAACAAAACCGTAATTAAATTCAATCTAGCTACCAAAAGCTAGATTCTGAAAATTTCTTATTTTCATTTTATTAACAAATCGTTTTTGAAACACCCTGTCGTATTTTTCGTAGTTCTTCGTTTGACGTATCTTCTCTTCATTCTTCTTTTCGACTTAGCAACAATTAATTGTAAAGATAAAATAACCGATTATCCTTTTTAAATGTACGTCACTAAAATAGCTCACACTAAGCAGCTTTTTGGAAATGAATTACGTTTTAAAAAAATAATCTTTTAAAATTCATTACTTGTATAGACTACAATTAAAATATATTCTTTAACAGCACCTAGTATTTAAAACCTTAAAACCAAATAGTACATAATTTTTGCCCACAAAGCAAAATCATTTCAGTTTTTTTTTTCTTGCACTTTTGAGACAATGCCCTGTTCAACTTTTTAGCATACAAAAATAAACTGGTACAGTATAACTTTATTTGCAACGCAACCAAAGCATTTAGACTCCAGTTAAATGTACGAAGCACAAGTTTTGGAAATCTCATGCCGTCAGATGCAATTATCCTAAGATATCACTCAGCTCTAAAATCTGTTTTTTATTATATTTAATTTTGTAATCTCTATTTTTACGTTTGGAAAACTAAGTTACATTTTTAAAATAATTGGTTTCGGCTTTGTCATATAAGCGAAACAGAAAGCTAAATTTTCTTGGAGTCATTAATTTTCATTATCAAACTTACAAAGAATTTTTAACCTTAAAATTTTGCAGATTTTTTTTGGTGGTATGAATCTTATAAGATGTATGAGTATAGACAGTGGCGTATCTAGGGTAGGGCAGGCAGGGCACGTGCCATGGGCGCCAGCCTGAAAGGGACGCAAATAGGCTTGGTTGCGATACAATAAGCGAGAATTATATAAAATAAATTAAGAAATAATATATCATATAAAATGAATATATTATATAAAATAAAGTTTGTGTCATCATTTGTTAAAAAATTGTAATTAAGCACTTTATGTGGGGGAAGAGGGGCGCGAGATCGGTGTTTGCCCCAGGCGCTATTTACCCTAGGTACGCCACTGAGTATAGATATTCTTTTTACTCGATTTTTATTGCGTTTTAGTGGAATATTTTATTTAAATTTTATCCAATATTTACAGACGAGATTATGTTTATTAATAATAGCTGAAGCAATAGATTTTAGTAATAACGAATCAAGTCAATTGTCAATTTCTTGAAGCCTTAAAAGAAAGATTTATTAAATTAGATTTATTTAATGAAAATCTACAAAAGATGTAAACAATTTGGGCTCGAATTTTCGAACTTTCCTTTCGAATTAAGAACGCTTAGATAAGTAAAAGATTTTATGTTATATATTTGCTAACCCTAAATTTTGTCTGTGACGAGAGAGTATATGAGATTAAAGAATAGCTTTTCAAGTTTTATAGTTTGTGTTTTTTATTATTATGGTATCCTATTGCCTGAAACTATTGACTCATGCCAGACACTGGCGACAGGCTGTTTCTCAATAAAACATTAGTAAACGTTGCTCATTCAGGTTTTGCTTTTATCTTAATAAATTATCAATTGCTCCAAATCGTCGATCAATAATTAAACTTGTTTTGCATCGTTTTACAGTAAAAACAAGAAATTTCAGAGAGGATGAGAAAAAAGTATGAAGTAGAACTGAGAAGAAAATAAAGAAAAGTAACAAAGTTTTGCTGGTAATAACTTTTTTTTTTTGCATTTTTTTACTTTTTAAGTTATAAATTCTTGCTTGTTTTTCAACTTTCGGTGCTATGATCTGAGAAAAGAAATTACAACAAAAACTCCACGCACAATCAGAAATGCAACTTTTAAAAAACTCCTCTTGTTTATCGAACGTATCGTTTCACCATACAGGTGGCAACATGGTAACTTTTTGTTGAATAAAAACCTTTAATCGAAATCTGTTGACGAGGTTTTATTAAAGGTGAAACATCGATGACCATAGAATAATTATAATTCATCATTCGTAATGAACGCCGTATATAAAATTTTTGATTGATAAGAATCAATACATATCACGCTAGCAAAATTTATTATGACGTAAGTTATATGAATAAATATATCCACATACAGAGAAATCAAGCTAGTTGAACGTTATCTTGTTATTCTGAACTTGACCCTTGTTATGAAGTAAGAGAATATACTTAAAACTTCGTGGGGGGCTTTCATTTAATTTTCGATAGGTATGAACAATTTCTTACTTTTATTTCAAATTTTTTTATACATTACTGTTTTAATATACGTTATAATCCACTTTAATCCATCCAAGTGATGAACTTCAAAAAATTTTTTTTGAATATTTATGTTTTGATGGCAAATAAACTTTAAGAAAAATTAATTTAAAAAAAAAAAGCGTTTTCCACGAAGAAAAAGACCCTCAATATTAAATTTTATTGAAATCATTAAGATGGTAGGGTATTAAAACACAAAATGAGAATTGAATTTGGTTAAAATAATTTTTACTTTAGGGATGAAAAATAAAATAATATGCGGAGCATAATTACCGATTTTTTTTAGATACAAAATAATGAACTCATGATGCAAAAATAGTTCAATGTTCAAGAAAATAAAAAATAAAAAAAATTTCATTTTATTTTTTAAGAGAACTTTAAATCCTTCAAACATTTGACGATACGAGCTTTTTTTATTTTGATTCGCAGATATTAACTTGATTTTAGCCACAAAATGTTAAACCTGGAAAAAAATTACAAGTTTCTGATTTTATGGATATTATTTATTCTGATTTTATGGATATTTAAAAATTGACTGATATTGAGACTGTAGATGTTGAAAATTTTTTCGTCCGAGGTTTTGCTCAAAATGACAAATGTTGTTAATAATTTACGAGCAATAAAACTTATCTTCATGTAAGCATCTTCTGATCAACTGAGTAATCAGAAATTTCTTTATAACAACATCTATTCATTCTCCGTAGCATTTGTCAATTTTGTGGAATTAAAAAAAACTTCTCAAGTCAAAATATAATTGAAGAAGATTGCTGCTTTATAGTAATTTCTTCTTTCTCTCTAAAAACTGATAATAAAAATCAACGCATTAAGCGCGGCAGAGCGATAAAGAGGATATTGAGCATGATTATTCAAAAAGTGAAAACTTTTCTCAAGATCAATAAAAGAATGTTAACTTTGAATTTTCAGTGAAAATGAAGAAATTGATATTTGTGGTTTTTATCATATCGTGCAAATGCCAAAACTTTATGCAAGACTTTGAAGCAGAGGGACTACATAACTTCACTGTCCAAAGTCCTGTTAGAAGCAAGACTTTGTAAGTTGATGGTTAAAAATACAAATTAAAAAAGTAAATTTTTTTTTGAAAAATTGCAGCTTATTTAAATACCATGATGAAGGTTGACGATGAAAGTTGACGATGAAAGTTGCTAATGATTGATAATTGATTATGATTGATGATAATGACGACGGCGACGACGACGACGATGATGATGATGATTTTGATGATGACGATGATGATGATGATGATGATGATGATGATGATGATGATGATGATGATGATGATGATGATGATGATGATGATGATGATGATGATGATGACGATGACGATGATGATGATGATGACAACGACGACGACAACGAAGACGACGTAGTAGTAGTAGTAGTAGTAGTAGTAGTAGTAGTAGTAGTAGTAGTAGTAGTAGTAGTAGTAGTAGTAGTAGTAGTAGTAGTAGTAGTAGTAGTAGTAGTAGTAGTAGTAGTAGTAGTAGTAGTCTTTAAAAAATACGATGAAGAATTTAAAGTATGCGGCGTTTGCGGCACCTACTTTAAATTCATTATCGTATCACCTATTTTTTTTTGACCATTTGATTATTGTTTAGGGAAATGACAATGATGAATTTTTTTTCAATTCCTTCTTCTATTTTGAAAAGTCATCCCGATGTTACCGCTTTGTAAGTAAAAATAATATGCTATTTTAATATTTTTTTTCAACTATTAGAAACATAAAAATTCACCATCTTACATGAAAGAATACTAAATTTTTTTTTTTTTTAGACAACTTCCATACAACAAAATTCGCTACATTGGAAATCACGATTTTCCAAAAAATGCTTGCCGGGAAATCCGATACATGTAAGAAAATAATTTGTTTTTAAATAAACTATAAAGTTGAAGAACTTGTTAAATAAAAGAATTTACGTGCTTCGTAGAAATCTCAATGGCAACTATATCACTCATATTGAAGAGGATGCTTTTTCTAACATGCCGTGGTTGCTAGAAATGTAAGTCAATTTATCGCCTTGATTAAAGATTTGGTAATTTAGTTTTTTTACAAGATTACTTTTAATTTATTTTCAAAGTTATTATTAATATTATATTTGTTTATTGTGATTGTGTTAAAACATCTTCCGTGTTTCTTAAGTCGTAAGCCGAATTTTTCTGCTCGAACAAGCGCCGACAAAAAGACGCCAATTGGCAATTTTATCGGTAAAAAAAAAAAAAAATTGAGTAACCAAAGAATGTTAAAATAAATTTTTAGTTTCATACGCAATTTATTTGAATTCCACAACTATTTTTTTTTTCCCCAACGTCAATAAAAGTGTTAAATAGAAACAAAGCATTTACGTCGGACGCTTTAAAGATAATTTTTAACCAAACGATTAATGAAGCAAACAATTAAGCAAAAGTGCAATTCTGAATGTGATTTTTGTTTATTGAAAAAACCCGCACGAAGTTGCGTAATAAATTTTAAAAGCCTTCTTTGGCGCGTTATTTAATAAGCATCTGAAAAATCTTTTTTACAACTTTGAACATAAAATAATTCAAATAAACCTAGAAGTTGAAAACCCATAAATTGATCATAAAACCCATAAATTGATTAACAATAAGCCACAAAGTTTTAAAACACTTTCATTAATTCTCTTTCAGTCTTGATTGAAGTTTCTATTCTTTTCAAAACAAAATGATTGGTTCTAAAAGAACCAATCATTTTATTTAGTTCTAAAAGAACCAATTTAATGTTCTAAAAGAATCAATTTTTTAATTTATTTTGTTCTAAAAGAACCAATCATTTTATTTTGACTTATTTATTTAGTGATTTATCAAACAATTTACTTACCGAAGTTCCGAAGATCAAAGCTCCGAAACTCCGAAAAATGTATAGAATTTTTATTACTCAATATTATACTGGTTTTTTAAAATTTTTGTAATTTTGTAATCTTTGTAATTAATTAACTTGTAATTTAATTTTTTTTTTTAATAAAGTCACATGGATAAGAACAAAATTAAAACTGTAAGCGCTGAATCCATGAGCCACTACAAAAGTTTGGAGCACCTGTAAGTTCTTAGATCAGTTTAATATCTTCATAAATTGTGGGTGTATGCATGTACAAAAGCGTAATGAAGGAATGCATTTGTACCCATCCATCCCCATAAAATAAAACAACAGTTTAAAAAAGCAATCAGAAGAGTCATAGTTGTTTACACATACTTTTGCGCGTGCGCGCTAAATTTCACGTTGTTAGAAATTTACTTTTTGTTAGAAAAAAAATTTTTTTTTTGTTTTTAATATCCTTATCCGTTTTTATGCCAACTTCAAAAACTTGTTTTTTTGAATCCTTTTTATCTTGGATCCTTTTCTTATGAAACACATAGAGATCTTTTGCATTTTATTGATTGTGGGGGTATTTTAGAACCAGAATCAGTTTATTTTGGTAAGTGAATTAGCGCTTGAATGCCTTCTCAAGGTTTTAAAATATCCTTCTGAGTGTCGCATTAAACTGCCTTCAAGATGATGACCTCTCCGTGCTGTCACGGGTAATTGTAGTGACTGATTTTTCGATTACTGCCTTATCAATATGTTTATGCCACAGGTAGATGGACTACGCAATTGTGTAGATTCTTGCTTTGGAATAATTTTATAGACGATGTTGTGACTCATAGGTCTGATTCTAGCATGCCTTACAGATAGCGCAGAAAGTTTGAAACCAATGAGATGTATTCAGGAATACGTGAAGTGCGTAGTTCACAATTTCGAAACACAAATAGACTAGCTTAGATAGACCAGCACTCGATAAAAAAGTGGAGTTCAAATTTTGTTCCTGATTTTAGATTGAAGAATTGTCTTAACTAACTGAGCGTAAATGTTGCACAACCCCACCTACCCTGGTTACACCTATTTTCTATATATGTATGTATGTATTCTGACTGTAATATAAAAGCTCGTTTTAGGGATCTGGGATACAATGAAATTGAATCTATTGATGCAAACACTTTTGCTGAAAATAAAGAGCTTTACTGGCTGTATGTTTTTTTTATTGTATCACTAAATATGTTTATATTTTGACAGGCATGAATAGAAAATTTTCCTTGGCGCAATTAACTTTCTAATTTTTGATTGTTAATAGCTTCAATTATATTACAACGAATGAAGCCGAATTTCAAAATGTTCCAAAAAAATTTTAATCACTCACTCTAAACTCATAAACTTTGTTTGAATTTTTTAGCGTTCTCAAAAACAATCCATTGAAAAGTATTGCTGACAATGCATTTAAAGGTGCAAAGCGACTCAATACTTTGTAAGTGTTCTTTGAATTCAGTTAAAAAAGAAAAAAAAAATGTAAAACCAAAAAATATTTATGTAAATTTTTTTAAACAAAATTAGATTGCTTCAAAATACTCTCATCTCTCAACTCCCACCACGATATGGTATCAGCACGTTAGAGATGCTTAATATAATGAACGTTCCAAGTTTATTTACGATTCCAGATCCTGCAAATTTTGAGAAGTTGAAAAAGATATTTGTTACATATAGCATGCATTGTTGTGCTTTTAGAATAGAAAGAGAATTACCAAAACTTAACAATACAAAACCTTGTCCTACAGAAACTCTTGAACCGCAAAACGATAAAACAAAACGTTCTCAGGAGAAAAATTCAACTGGCTTCAACGATAAAATTGCAGGAAATTCTTCCTTTGGTGGATTTGGAGATATTTTAAATAATGTATTTGGAGAAATATTTGATGCATTTAATGCCGAACCTCAAAATTATTCTCTATGCTCCGGTTTAGGGGAGCTGGTCGGTGGAAAACCTTTTGATACACACATAAAAATTGAGTGCACACCTGAGCCTGATGCGTTCAATCCCTGTCAAGATGTGATGGGTAGCAACGAGTTGAGAGGTTTTTCTTGGATCATTGCCGTCTGCGCCATAATTGGAAATGTTTTTCAGTTAGTAATTTTATTTTATAGTAAACAAGAATTAACTGTGTATAAACTACTCATGTATAACCTTGGTGTGTCTAATCTTCTCATGGGAATATATCTTATTGTTCTGTGTTGCGTTGATGCGTATACCTTCGGCAAGTATTATAACTACGTGCAGAGTTGGCAGTTTAAAGGAGGTTGTCAGGTCTTCGGATTTCTTGCGTTATTTGCTACCAGTCTTTCTGTGTGCAACCTCGTGCTCATTACTTTGGAAAGGTGAAAGCTTTTTTAACAAAATTTTTTTTTTGAAAAAAGTTCTAATATTTAATTTATAAAAAAACTGTATAAACTCATCTGTGTTCTTTTCAGATATTTGCTGATAATATTCGCATTATCTGTTGGAAATCAAATGAAGCTCCATCATGCAAAAATAGCAGTTGTTATTTCATGGTTGTACTCATTCTTAATAGCAAGTTTGCCAGTCGCTAACACTGTTAGCTCGTACTCTAAAACTGCCATCTGCTTACCAATGGATACGGCAACCAAAGTTGCTGAAGGATACCTATTATGGTTACTTCTTGTTTATATTCTAGCGTTTTTGTTTATTGTCGTATGTTACGTGCGCATTTACTACAGTATAAGCGATGTACGACCTGGTGTTCCTAACACACATAACATCGATATAAAAGTAGCTAAAAGAATGGCCATGATTATTTTTTCTAACTTTTTCTGTTGGCTGCCAATCAGTATAGTTGGCCTAATTGCAATGTATAGTGGCAAAATGCTCGATGTACGCGTCGCAAAATTTCTTATTGTTTTCATTTTCCCACTAAATGCTTGCACAAATCCGTTCCTTTACGCAATATTCACAAAGGTGTTTCGGGCTGATACTATTCGTTTATTAAATTCTTGTGGCTTATTCAGGCAAGCAGAATCAGAAGAGCGTCAGAGAGCTCCCTCTTACTTTAAGTCGAAAAATCGCTCAGGAACTAATATCAGTCATTTTATGCATTTTCAATCACCTGATCAAAATAGGTTTAATTCTCAAAGTTGTAATGAAGATATAGAACAACAGACGGAGTTTGGTAGTCTAGACGCGCCTTTGAATGGTATTGTAGACTGCTCGGTAAACAAACCTCAATCTGTTTTACTTGACGATGGGAACGGTATCAACAATAAATCCTACAGGGAAAGTAATCAAAAAAGATCAAATAGTTATTCGTATGAAGGCAAAAAGAAGGCCGACTTGAGATATAGAAGCGAATCAAACGAAACATCTTCCACCAGAATGTCTCTTCATTCAAATAAAGAGTCTGATGAGGACGAATTCACTAAACTAGGGTGCAGTGTACAAGAAGCCTCTGTATTATTATCATGAATATATTATTCATTTGCGATTTTTTTAAAATACTAAAGTGTAAATAATGTATAAACGTGTTTATAGTTCATTTTGATGTATATAAATAGGTGTGTGACATTGATACTCAACTGTAAAAACTGTATGAAATAAATACAAGAATTCACATTACGTCAGACAACTCAACTTTGTCAAATAAAACATCTTTTAAAGATAAGTGAGAAATTTTTTTCTACAGAGATGTGTGGTTTTTTCCATTTCAATTAGAAATTATTTTCCGTTAAGTAAAATATAAAAAATTCTTTGCGTGATTTTTTTGTTTTTTTCTTGTTCAACTTTGTTGATGTTCGTGGATTTTTTTACTTTTGATGCACAGAAATATTTTTTACTTTTAAAATCGCACTTTTTATTTCAATTCTAATATATTTTAATGAATAAGGAGAGTATGATATATATTTTGCTATATTAGCTATCGTTTATATGAGTAGATCGATTGATCAGTAGACAGATCGATCAGTATATTAATATATATCAGTAGGTGAAGATTGTGAATGGCAAATATTAGAAACATGTAACTTGGAATATTTTAAAAAGTTTTTTGATAATTATCTCATCTATAACAACGATGAATATTAAATGTAACCAATGAAAGGCAATAAATGATTGTTAAATGTAACCAGTAAAAGATAATAAATGATTATTAAATGTAACCAATGAAAGAACTTTGTTATAATGATTTCTTTCAATTGTAAAATATCGTTTTACATTTTGTTTGAGGATGATTAGGTAAACAATCATGCCATTAGTAGCCAAGGTCTATACTTAAACATCCAATCGTGACAGCATCTACTGTACACGTTGCTGTGTGTTGATACAAAGCAAACATGAGACTTTTTTAGGACGTTGACGTAATGCTCCAAGTTCACTTCTTTGATTTTTTTATATATATGAATCAAATCGCGATAAATAGTTGTTTTTAAAGGATCAAGCGAGCAAGGGATGTTCATATCTGCAATTTGATGTCCCATTCTACAGCAAACTTTCCTTCCTAAAAAAAAAAAAACCCGGCGTGGTCCAACTTTTTACATTAAACTCAGAGAAATCATTGACATATTCGAGTTTTAAAAAATTTAATAAATAAGGAAATGCTTCTTCACTTTTTTTAGTTCAAATTTTGAAAAATGTTTAAAATTTTGATTTAAAACATTTTTTTAATTCTTTTTTCTTTAAATATAAAACTTAATAAGAGATTAATCACAAAATCCTCTCTGCGTATTTGACATATTTGTTTAACAAATTCATTCGTATATTTATTTGTAAGAAAGTCTCCATCCATAGTAAATTACCATTTTAACATGTCATTTTACCGCGTTCGATTTCCTTAATTGAATTCGTGTTACTTTTTATCGATATTAATGATAATATTCATACATTTAAGAAGTAGATAGGTGTTCCATAAACAAAACTCTTGTTTTTTAAATTAGAGTTAACACACACACACAATTAAGTGACTAAATATATTAAACATACCACTTTTTGCGTTTTTTGCTGCGTTAGCATCCCGTTTAATTTCTGTTTTTTTAACATTCCGTTTAGTTTCTGTTAAATTCATCATATTGTTTTTCCAGTTATCTTCATTTTTATTGCTTGCTTTAAGAGTCTTGTTAAAAGTCATTAAACAAAGCGAAGCAAACAAAATATTATATGCCAAAATACTATGCATTGCTTGGAGAAATCAAATAAAAGAGAAAGATAGCTCATAAATGGCCCTTTAAGTGTTAAGACCAATATTGACTGATAGTCAAAATGTCAACATCCTTAGGTATTATTGCACCTTTAAAAACCTGGTTTCTTCCTAAAGAACTTTTTCCTAAAACTTATAAAAAGGTATTTGCAATGATCATGATAATCTTGAAGATCAAGGTTGTTAGTTATCTAGAAAAATAACACAGCGCCATTACACGTGATGGGCAGATCACCACAATCAGCTGGTAACAATGATAACGATGATTATGGCAGCTTCAAGAACTTAAAAAAAAAAACCAGATCTAAAAGCGTATTTTTAAATGACAGAGAGTTGGTATCCGTAAATATATTTATAAGAAATGAATAATTCTAATGATTTACGTCTTATTTAAAAATTCGATATTCAAAAAATAAAAAAAAATGCACAGTGACGTTTTTGTGTCAGTAATGTGTCTGTATAAGTAAGGCTAGGGGATGCGGTTGCATAATGTAAATATTTACTCGATGAAAAAATCTAATTAAAAGTTGATTAATAAAATACTAAAAATTTGCTGCTTAAAATTTCATACATTTGAGCTGGAAATGTTAGTTTTGTTTTTAGAAAAACAATGGTCATAAAATATATTTGAAGTTCTTACGAAAGAGGTATTGACTATTTAGTGTAAAAGAACTGCTGCATTTATTTCCTGATATCAAAGAATGTCATTACATGTTATTAAATATCGTAAAACACAGGGTTCTAGTTGCTAAAATATGATTATTAAAGTAGAGGGTAATAAAACGAACGTTCACGGTTTGTTCTTTCTTTTACAGTCTTTTTCTAGCCCTCAAATGTTTCATAAAACTATTGCATTTCATGGCTGCAACTAATCCAATTTGTAATTTTCATTTCTAAAACAAATCAATATTTTTCAAAGAGGAAAAACGTGGCGATAAATCAAAACTTACCAAGTTGTTCATGCGCATAAGAAGTCAACTAATAAAATCAACTTAACATAAGTTGTAAATCAATTCGTGAAATACCAAATAACTTACAGAATAATCTAGTTGTAGCAGTTTTTACTGTGATGTAACTTTAAAAATTAGAAAAATAGTTTTGTTTCTTTGACGCTCAATATAGACAAAGATTTAAAGATATTTGAATGTTAAATTGTCAAATTTTGCAGGATCCAAACTGTACAATATTCAGAAAAGAAATTAAAAAAATGCGTGTTTCATTTAAGAGAGCGTAAATGAAAGCAAAATGAGAAAAGGGATCGTCTGGATTCGATGAAAAACAAAGAGAAGAAACATTTGTAAGGACTAGCAAGCAAACGAAAACACATTTATTAAACCTAATTCTATTTTTGTGCAACCAATTTCCGGTTTTTAAAAGGTTTTACCGACAAAAAAGGAAATTTAATTTCTTTGTATACTCAGCTTTATATTTGATATATCGTGTTTTCTCGCAATAGGAACACACTATTACTTATTTTAATCGATTGTCTTGCTCATTAAGCGTCTTGCTTTCCATTGAAGCACGTCAGTAACTTTCATTTTTTATTTAAATATGCAATAAAACTTCTCACTGAAGTTTGTAAGTTAAAATTTTTACTTTTTGGATCTTTGCCTAATTTTGGGAGGGTTTCCAAAATAGCGGTAAAAAACTCGTTGCAGTATAATAGTAATTATCCATTATCCAAATAACTTTCTTCTGTCTTAACATCGTCATAAATTGATTGCGTATCGTACTTATGAAAAAACTGATTATCGTCTTTTGGAAAAACCCGGGTATGTTTTTGAGTTAAGCTTTCGTTTGTTTTTGCATTAGAACTACGAGTGTAAAAAATCGAATCACTAGTCAGAGGAGCTTTGAGAGATACACTTCGCTGTTTATTGGACATATGAAACAATGTACTTTTATCAAAATCGTCGCTCCTCGTTCTATATTCACTTCCTGCATTTATGTTGAGTTCGGAACCAGCCTTCGAAGGCTGAACTTTATTGTTCTGCTGGTATATACTAATACTCTCATAGTTATGGTCTTCTCGAGCCAAATCGTTGTTATTGTTTTCTTGGGCGTATTCACGATCCTCTTGAACGCTATTGAATGTTCTGACGCTGATGCCGCTGTCGGATCGACGGGGGGAAACGCCTTCATTTTTTTTCCTGCTTTTTTGCAAAGGAAGATTTTCAGTTTCAATTTCTACATGTTGATTTTTCTCGTTATTTTTATTTTTATCATCCCCCTGAAAAATTTTAGAAAAACTTTCATTTTTTAAACAATTTTTTTCCAGTAATAAAGCTTCATGATTTGTACCGGTCCAAGACATTGACCTTGAAGATTCAATTTGTTTGGTCGTATAAGATTCAGGTGGAGTGGAGACAGATCGAGTGTTTTTTAATTTTTTGCTTCTGTTTTCATTGTTTGTGTCCACTTGTAAATCAGATTCATACTTGACATTAGTTTTTAATAAGGTTAGTATTTTTAAATCTGGTATATTATTTACGTTGTAGTCGTCTTTAAAGAAGTCTAGTGTTGAACCTTGACCAGCTTTCGCATTTTGATAACGGATCTAAATACAAGAAAAAAAGAAAATTTTTTTTTCTAAACAAAATTTTTCGTAACTAAACAGTAAAAATGATTTTAATATTTTTAAAAAAACAATTTTTAAACCAACTTATACTTTTTTTAGCGATAACCAATATAACCCTGCTAAATTCCGTTGACACTTCCGCTTTAACCCAGTGGTCAGCAAAATATTTATCAAAGGAGCCAAATAAATATCAGTAGTCAAACGACTCATAAATATTTAGAGGGCCAAGTTTTTTTAAAATTCACTAGTTTTTGAAGTCAGTTAAAACTGAAAAAAAAACACTAAATTTTGTGATGATCTTTTGAGATTATTATATATTTTGAACAATCTAAAATTTGTAGAAATAAAATTTTTAAGAATTATATCTCGCATTGAAGGCTTTGCCATGCTTACCCAGCTTACCTTAGCTCTTTCAATTGCATTTATCCAAACGTCTCTTTCTGTGCACTCGAAGAGAAAAGCGGTCGCTAACAACCCACACTCATCAAGATAAATGAACACTATCGTCTGATTTTGAACCTCTGACTTCATTAATTTTACTTTGTCAAGATAAAACAGTTGCTTGATAACTTGAAGTTTATTAGTCGATTTTTTCATTTTAGCGACAACTACAACGTCAGTGAACAATAGAACCTCCACATTCAACTCTTTCTGCAAGAGGTAAAAATAAGAGGTTTAAACAGAAACACAATAAAAAATTCGAACAAAGCAGTAATAAAAATTTTTGAAAAAAATATAGAGTTACCTTTCCTTTCTTTTCTAGTATCTTCATTGTTCCTCTTTTTAAAAAACATCTTTGTTCTTCAAAAGGTAACGTTGTAATATTCTGCTGCAAAAACTCAACGCTACTCTAAATATTTTTATTATAAATTTATTCATATACGTAAATGTAAAAGAATTCATTCATAGTCATATATCTAATTATTAACGCAATAATTTCGCATACCCATTTAATTTTTTCATTTGCTGCCTTCATATTATTGTAATAGTCAAATTGTTGAAGACAGCGATCTAATTTCTCTTTTTCGTACCTTTTTCGTAGCTTGCAATTGATGTCTGAGATAAACATTTCGGATTGAGAAATCTGTTGTGAAAATTTGTAAAAATTGTTTTACAAGTTTTTCAATTACAGAGTTAAAAAAAAAAGAAAAAAAAAAAAAATTTTAGGATTACAAAATTGTCTAGAATTTCGATTTCTTTCGCATCCTCGCTTTCTTCTCTTATCTTCTTTAACAACAACGGATATCGAGTCAACCGTTGCATAGGTTCCGTTAATAGATCTCTTAACTTCAAGCGGTTGCACTGAGGAAGGTTTTCACACCACTAGAAACAAATAAATCCGAATCAACAAATGCCAAACAATCAGTTTGAGTCCTTTCACGTTTATATAAATCTGAGTTTCACAGAGTCATAGAGATCCTTTTAAACTTCTATTATTTTAAAAAGTTTAATTGAAAGTTACTTCTAAATACTCGTTGAAATTTTTCTGTATTTCATTTCTTTTTGCGACGTTCACGTCTGTGAGACTTCGCAGATAATGTAGAGCGCCATCTTGATAAAGTGAAAACTCTATGTATTGTTTGAATAGAATCTGAAACTGCAAAAAAGAAAAATTGTAAAAATAGCTAAATATGAACTTATGGATGCTGTAAAAATGTGCAAAAATCTTAACATTCAAAAGTGATTGTGAACATCTTTAAGTTTATAACGTTGTTAAAGGCGAAATTAAAGTAGTGACGTTAATCTTTTCAAATTTATCAGCTTGAATGATCCGACATGATGGATTACATATACAACATACATAGCCGCCGAGAGAAACTTCGGGCCCTGGGGAAGTTTTCTTAATGGGCCCTCATTATGATCAATCGTATATCCATGACCTCTAGTAGCGTGCTCTGGCCATTGAAAATTGAAATTTATTAAATTCTTTAAAAGTCATAACTATTTGAATCTTTTGAAAGTTAAACTTAGGAAAAAGTGCACAAAAAATAGTGTTAAACACTGTTTCATAATAGAGCTTTGCGAGCCTTCCGACTCGTAAACAAATTAACAACTTCTTCAAAAATAGTTTTCATAGCCATTTCGGCTTCAATAGATAAAAGTCCTAAGTCATTTAAATGATCTTGTGTCATTGTTGATACAAATGCGTTTTTTATTCTTTTCAACACACTAAAAGATCTTTCAGCTTGAGCAACTGTCACTGGAATTGTGCAAAATAGTGTTATTGCAATGATAATGTTTGAAAACAGCACGTCCAGTTTGTTTCTTTTAATTTCATTTAACAATTCAACGTACTCTGCTTTTGGTTTTGTGTCTGCTTTACGTTTTTTAAATGTTCTTCTAAAAGCGAATCGTAATGACTTAAAAGTTCTAATAATCCTCGAAAATTTCGATTGTTCGAATCTCCAACCAGATGAGTAACACCCTTAAAGGCCAATCCACGCTCAGAAAGAAACGAAATTACATCTAATAATCGTTTTAATAAATATAATCGATTGATAAAAAATTCTAATTTTAGTAATCGATTGATAAAAAATTCTAATTTTAGTTTTACATAGAAAAATAGAAAGATTGAAAGAAGCATATTATGTTATAAACTCATATACTTTTTGTCTTAAAGATTTTTCGTAAGCGCTAAATAAGATTTAATAAGTGATAAATAAGACTTCATGAAAAAAAAAATTAGTTGTATAAACGTGGGGCCCCGGGAATCTTCCCCGTCCACCCACCCCCCTCTCTCGGCGGCCATACATATAACTTTAATATGATAATGTAATATAACTTTAAATATATATAATGCAATTTTAAATACAGATGATATAACTTTAAATTAAGAAAGTAGTTTTGTAAAAAGCTTTTTCTTTATTTGGGAGGGATGTGTTACCTGGCCGATTCCTTCTGGGTGCCCAGTTCTAATTTTATTCAAGTGTTCTATAATCACATGTTCTTAAAGTACACCTAAATTAAATTGGTACTGGATACCAAGAAGGACTTGGCCAATCAACTTTTGACAAAAACGCTGGTATTTTGAAAATTGATAATGATTGATGATTAAAACATGTGTTTTCTATTTATGTTAATGAAAACTTTTATTTCAAACAGGTACTTCCAAAAGAAGCGGGGATTACCTGCGTAAATGAAGCGAGAAGTTCAGTTGCTTTAATCGGTTGCTTTGTCTCTCTAGCTTTGTTAATAACATCTTGCAAGTTCCTGGACCAAAAAAGTTCATTGGCTAAAAGAACGTCCTTGATATTAGCAAAAAGTGTGTGTTGGTTGACGTCAGTTAAGTCTCCTTGGCTTTGTATTATCTTCATGACGTGTTGAAAGACCTGAAAGAATGGGGAGATAATGACAAACGCTAAATAAAAATTGCAGAAAAAATACAAATGGATGCCAGATATGTTGATTAGGGATACTGGCAAAAATTTATATCAAAATATTCTCAAGATAATGTTTAAACAGTATTTAGCATTTTAGAATATTTTGACGAATATTTTAAATATTTTTAGTATTAATATAATATTATGCTAACCTTATAACATCTTCTAACTAACAAGTAATCTTTATAACAGTATACCTCAACAACAATTCTTAGCTTTAAGATATAATTCCTCTCCGTGGTGAGAAACTCCCATAACGCCTGTTGTTGTAACCGTGTTTTTTTAGTTAAATAGAAATGATCGGAGATAACTTCCGACCAGGAATGTTCTAAAAAGTAGCGAAGTTCAGCTTTTTCACTTGTACCTTGGGAATTTTTATCAAACGCCATCGTACCGTAAAACGGAAGACGTTCAGCAAAGTTTGATGCAACCTGAAAAATAAATAGATAACTAATACAAAGCTGTTTTTAACTAGCCAAGTTGATCCTTAACTTCAAAAGTAGTTAACAAAATAAACACCAGAATAAATTATGATTACCTTAGTTTTCTTTCGCTGAATCTGAAACAAAATTAAAAAGAAAAAATTGGTATTTTTTAAATCCATTTAAAAAAGAATTTTTTATTTACAAGGGGACAAAAAGGTTGGTGTGGATTTTATTCGCGTAGCTTAGTTCTAAGTAGGAATATCTTTCACAAAAACATAAAAAAAAACTTTTTTTTTCAAATTGAAGAGAAAATGTAAAGCAGTATAATGGTACACATATTGTTATGAATGTCTCCATAGTAACCTACAAGTTGTCCTATTGCGTTGTTTAACTTAAAGTTAATTTTTATGAGCAGTCGAGTACTCGGAAAATATCGGAAAGTCTTAAGGTGAGCCTTCACTCATCCATTTTAGCTACGGGAAAGGGAAATGGATGGGAAAATTAATCACGTGAGCATGCGCAATGATTCATTTTCAAATTAAATTACAAACTGCGCATGCTCATGTGATTAATTTTCCCATCCCTTTCCCTTTCCCGTAGCTAAAACGGATGAGTGGAAACTCGCCTTAAAGTACTTCAAATCGGAATTTGGATTTCTTGTTGATAAATAAAATGATTAGTTAAAAGTTTTCAAACAACTCCGCGTTAAATAAATTTTTTATCTGTATTTTTTTTAGTTATATAAATAACCTGAAATGGTAAGAGGTAAATTAAAAATGAGTAAAATATGTTGTTAAAAAAAAAATTTCCAGGAAAAAAATGTTTTAACAGTAAAAAAATTGAGGAAGGGCGGGAAATGTAGCTTGGGTGTATCTGAGACTTTTGCCAGATCCAGATTCGACAAATCGTACATAGTGAGTAGCACCTTATACAAAAAAGTATACTGTTGTTGGTGTACAAGTCCGCTGACAAAACGTTACAAAGATAAAGGAATAAAATGGAGGCTTTCAAAGATATTCGTAAAATTTATGTCATTGTTAAATTATACTATATTACATATACTTATGGCCGACGAGAGGGGGCCATGAGTATATGTAATATTTTAAATACTTTTAAGTCATTACGATCCGCCTTTAGAAGAACATTTAAAAAACGTAAAGCAGCCACAAAACCAAAACCAGAGTTTGCAAGTACATTACTTATCGGTAGACATTTAAAATGAATTCATATCATGCTGTGCTGATTACTTAAGAACTTGTATTTTAAAGGAAAGAGAAACTGTGAAATATTATTCCCTTATTGTAGACGCAATACCCGATTCTACGCATATAGAGCAAACTAGGTTCATCTTACAGTTCGTTACAATTAAGTCCAACAAATTCGAAATTATGGAAAGATTTCTTGCATTTGTTGACTGCAATAAAAGGACTGGAGAAGATATTGCTAATTTAATTCTTGAAACGCTACAAAGGTATAATATCCCTATAAATGACTGTCGCGCACAAGGATATGATAATGATATATAGACACAACACCCGATTCTGCGCATATAGAACAAACTCCATTCATTTTACTATGAAATACTACATTTAAAATCAATTTATGATGCTAATATACAAAATATTTCTCTTCGGTACGTTGAATTACTAAATGAAAATAAAAGAAACAAACTGGACGTGCTGTTTTCAAACATTATCATTGCAATAACACTATTTTGCACAATTCCAGTGACAGTTGCTCAAGCTGAAAGATCTTTTAGTGTGTTGAAAAGAATAAAAAACGCATTTGTATCAACAATGACACAAGATCATTTAAATGACTTAGGACTTTTATCTATTGAAGCCGAAATGGCTATGAAAACTATTTTTGAAGAAGTTGTTAATTTGTTTACGAGTCGGAAGGCTCGCAAAGCTCTATTATGAAACAGTGTTTAACACTATTTTTTGTGCACTTTTTCCTAAGTTTAACTTTCAAAAGATTCAAATAGTTATGACTTTTAAAGAATTTAATAAATTTCAATTTTCAATGGCCAGAGCACGCTTTTAGCGGTCCTATATATACGATTGATCATAATGAGGGCCCATTAAGAAAACTTCCCCAGGGCCCGAAGTTTCTATCGGCGGCTATGCATATACTATATATGTGTATAAACCTATGTAAAAACATGCAATCTTTATACTTATATACTATGTAAGTTTATCACATATATTATATACAATATATTATAGCAGTCTGCAAGTGCAACACGTCTGTAAGAACTACTGAACAATTTTGAGAAGAACTTTCCGGACACTATTTGATTTCTATTGTAAAAAGAATCCGACGAGTACGTCATATCTACTAAAAATAATCTTTATAATTCAATAACGTTTGATCGAACTAAACAAGCACCTTTAATTTATTTATTTTTATTACTAAAAATTTAGTTTTATGCTAAAAGTTTTATGCTTTAATTTCAGAATTAGAATATTAAATTTTTTTAATTAAAAAAAAAAAAAGACTTCAGATTGTATTAAGAGATATTCTCTTGAGACAACAAACAAGTAATTATTATTTGGCCATATTGAATGCATAAGTGTAATATTTGAAAGCACTTCATTATTAGGATTAAAAATTTCCGTTATAAAGCTGCCGACCTATTTGTATAAACATTTTTCATTAAGTATTTGTAAATTTTACTTCTCTCAAGTAGCTAGAAGTTTTTCCTTATCAGAGAAACAAAAATATTTAGTTTTATTTTTTGGCATTAAAATGGTTCTTTGAAAACCCTAGTTTTTTCAAAATAGTAGTTCGTTCAAAAACAGTTCTTTCCAAAGTTTCTTCTATATAGTTTGCTTTACTATTACTTGCGTTTATAGGTAACAAAAAATAATTGAGTTTTCTCATTTTTTGAATTTTTTGAAAGTTAAATTATAAACTGTTAACCGAACCACATTCAGTTCGCTCACAAATTGAGCGAATTGAATGTGGTTTGGTTTACAATTTATGATTGGTTGTCTCACTCGGTTCATGAGAGCCAATAATGAGATTCACCCTATCAGTGATCGATACAAATCCTCACTGAAATAAACCAATGTTTTTCCGGCTGATGAGTTTACAAAGACAAATTTAATGGTGAGGATAACGTTGAGCACTGGGATCAGATTGAGTGCGACAAAGAGCTAAGAATTGGTCGGAAGAGTAAGTACACGTTTTGTTTTTTTTTTAAATAAGAAACTAGAAGCCCCAAATTCTTAAGAAACTAATAGTTCTAATTTACTTTTCAATAAGAAACTTTTCCAAATTTCCAAATTTGTGCTCTGTTCAGGGACAAATCTGAGGATTATATTACATTGAATGATCGGAATTCAAATAATTTTAGTTGACTGTAAAACATTTAAATTGTTAACATGTTTTCAAATTGCATTTTATTTACTTTTTCTCTCTTTTGATAATCTGAAACTTAAGAAGCTCTTAAGAAACTTTTATTACTAAAGTTGTGAAAAAGTACCCTTAAAATGAGAAACTTTCTAGTACTAGCCCATTTTCTTGGTTTCTTACTTAAAAAAACATGTATTTGACCTGCATTTAAGCCCAATACGAACGTCACGTAAAACCAGTTTTATACTATTTGTAAAAGCAATTTTAAAATGAACTAAATTAGATAACAAATAGCATCTAAAGATGTTTCCGAGTATTTTGAAAACGAATTAATATGAAGGGAAATGAAAATTATTTGTTGCATCAAAAATTTATGCTATAACGAAAAAATTTTTGTATTTAAAAGTGGAAAAAGTGAGTTTAGTTTGTTTGATCGAAATATTTTTTTTTGGAGGAGTCGTTCTATTGAGATGTTCGTTTTTTGAGAGGTCGTTATGTCAAGATTATACTTTATAATATTTACTATGAGATCAACCAGGTACCAAACATCATCTGATAACAAGAAATATTAGTTTCTTATCATCAGATGATATGTTTGGTACCTGCAGCTCCTAAAGGATGAACATTAGAATGGTGCTTTGCAGTATGATGGATAAAACTATAGTTTATAAGTAATAAAATGACGTAATCTGTTTTTATATTAAAAAGTAATTCCGATTACATATAATTTTTCGCTGAAAAAATACTATACCTTAACACCATTTCTTACAAACATTTCTTATAAATTTTACTTTTTAAATATCATTTCTTATAAGCATTGTTTCTTATATTTTAATAAGCATTTTTTAATATAAAAATTATTTACTATAAATATTGTTTTTTTTATATAACTATTGCATATCATAAATATTGTTTATTATTGTGTTATTTATCATTATATCATTTATAATGAATTTTAGTTAAGTTTTTGTAATTTCGTGCTTTTAAAGATCTTAAACATAAAAAAAAAATTTTGTTAACCAAAGTAAATAAAATTAGATAACGATTGCTTAAACTAAGTTTAAACTAAATAGTTTTAAACGGTTTATTTTTATGACTAAATAATCTTTTCTGTTCTAATTATCCCGGATCCTCACCCCTAAAGAGTCATAACGTCATACAGAGATGCCGTTTTATGTCGCATTTCACTGGTTAATGTATCAGTACTTAACGTACAGCTGATTATCGCATAAATTAACACGCAACAAAACTTATAAAAAAATTCCTTACATCACCAGTTTAAGTGACGAAGCTACGGGTATAACAAAATACTGAACTCGCAGGTATTTGAATCAAACTGTGTATTTGGGAACGTTCTACATTATCGTTGAGCAAAAAACATTTTTATTGGAAACTACATTAAAAGGCGGAGTAGCTTCTATTTTTAAAAAAGTAATTAGAAAAATTATTTTGAAACTTCGGCTTTTGAAAAATACATCTAAGCAATCTAACAGCGATTTGACATTTTAAGTCTTTGTGGGGTTTAATTAAAATCTTTTGGAATAACTTACTTTATTTGAAGATTTATTAGATTCTGTCGGAGTGTTTGTTTGCCTGGGGGCAACAGGGATTGGTGGTGGTCTTGTTGTATCCACAAGTAAAGGAGACTCCCTTCGCTTTGGGGGAAGTGGAGGAGGCGTTGTGAGATTTAGCGATTGAGATCTGGATGCCATTTGAACACTTACAGCTGCCATTTATTTCATATTTTTATTCTGCTAAACTAAAGTAAAAATAAGAACGTTCAATAAATGTACACTATCTTTATTCAACAAATAATATTACGAACAATTTAAAAACTGTTGAGTGACGTAAATACAAGTTTTTTGAGTTTAGAAAACAACTTTTTTATTTAAAAAAACACACAAACAACAGAGTCTGTTTTGATCAAAGAATATTTGTCGTCATCATTTTAAATTTTTAAATAGGTAAAAAGAAAAACAGAGACGACGCAAATAGAAATAAACTTAAATAAAGGGGTTGCTAACTTTGGCCTCGGTAAATATAATTAACAGAGTTTTCAAAATTTCTCTAAGATTTTTGAAAATTTCTAAGATTTTGATAGAATGATTTTAAAACTAAAAGCATTTTTACAAAACGAATAATGAAGCAGCTAGAAAAAAGTTCCGATACTATTAAAATCTAAGTAACACTGACAACACTGTCAGCAAACCTCAATCATTCCGTAAGATTTTCAAAATATTTAAGGTTTGAAATTTCTGCAACATTCTTCTTGCGTGTTTACGCTTTACAAATAAATTTGAAAAACCGGTGTCAGCTATCCCTGAAGCAATTGGTAAAGAGTTTTTTAACGTAGATTTTAGCTATGGGATTTGTCTTTTTCAGTTCCAATTTTTAAAAATATTTCATCTATCGAGATTATTCTTTAAACAAACATCCTTCGCTCTATAAAAAAATCTTTTATGTTTACTTTGCAGTTAAAACCGTTCGAGTGATTTTACATTAACGATGTGTATCACTTAACATAAGATCACTCGAACAGTAATACCTGCACAGTTATCACCGTTCAAGTGATTTTCCCTCTGAAGCAATCCAAAGGTTTCTAAAATACTTAGCAATCCAAAGGTTTCTTGTTCTATGCACATGCTAACTCATTTAAGTCGAGTATTAATTTTGATAAATTTGTAATTATAATATGATCAAAAAATAGAGTCAAATAACAGAAACGATAGCGCCGAAACGATAACACAGCAGGGTAGTGGATTTTTATCATTATATTTAGTGTTTTAACTACAAAAACAAAATTTAACAGTAATATAAATAAAAAGGTAAACAAATTTTTATATGTAATATAAACTTTAAAACTTATATTAATTTTCATAACGTTTCAATTTTAAAAATACGATTTTCCTTTAATTTCAACAATAAAATTTGTTCTTACAAATTCTTCTTAAAAATTTTTTCTGTACCCACAAATTATTTTCTTCTAAGAAAATGGATGCATTTTTTAACTACCATTAATGTAATAATCGCAAAAAAAAAAAAAAAAAAATGGCGTGAAATTATCTGAGCGAAAAACGTATTCGATTGATTAAAACCAGATGTCTAATTTTCTGAAAGCTGAACTTGCTCAGTAGTTAAGTTGTATCCTTTCATGACAATTTTGTAAATGTCGCTAAATAATTGAATTATATCTTCGCATTTCCGAGTTTTATTTTATTGCAAAGTCTGATTATATGAAAAAGCCGCGAGTTGAATAAGAAATCTACAAACATACCAGTGAGAAGCATGCAAGTGGAAACGTGCAACTAATAATTAAGATTGACCGACGATTTAAACTTTGCACGCTAAACTTTGCAAACTGACATAACAGACTAGATATAGCTTGATATTAATCTAATTAGCTCAATCAGATTCAACGGCTAAAAAGGTTCTAATATGCTAAGCAATTTATCTGCAAATGTTGATTAAAAAAAAAAAATTACCCATTAACTATAGTGTTAATAAAGAACTTCCAATCAAAAGTTATATTCTTTGCTTTCTCTCTAAATAGCAAAAAAATGTAACTTTTTTTATTATTCACCTTTGAACGTCAATTAATTATTTGAACCTTGAAATAATAATTATGTTGGTGCGAAAGTTCGAAACGTTCTTTTGTACAAAATAGAAGCAAACGCATAAGTAATTCATTCTAACAAACTCAGCATGATGAAAGGTTTTGGGCTGTTTGCAATCATTTTTCGTATAACAGAGGGGGTGCTTACTTTGCACTTAGCTACTTGACTTTGTTATTTTCAATTCAGCAAAAGGCACGATTTTTGTTTTGCAATTAAAATCTAAGACTGATTGAAATAATGGGTTCGCTCAGTTTCGTGATGTCATGCGAAATTTTTGTAAGCTCAGTTAATAGGCTCCAACCGTGCAATAAAGATCCGTAATTAAATTCTTGCTAATATAAAAAAATATACACAAAGGGCCGTCGGAACGTTTTACGGATTGGAGTGGCAGTAAAAAAGACATTTAAAAAGTGGCAACTTTACGGTCGGAGCTACATTTTTTCTTTAAACATCGAATAGAAAGAAACAAAATTTAAAAGCAAGTGATTCCTTAATTCAAAATTCTCAAACCCAAATGATTTTTACATACTATTTGGCATTGAATCAATTCTTCATGACAAAAATGAGTAGATGATGAAAAAATGAAAAAGAAGCATGTAAACATTTAAGAGACTTGTTAAAACTGTTGAAATCTAAGAATGTCAACATTTTAAAATCCGTTTTTTTTCCTTGTTTATTCTCTATTTATATCGCTAGTTAATGCCTTTTTAACATCGTTTTGTTGACTTTAAAAAAAAGACGGTGGTTTTTGTAATTAATCTGAGAAACAAAAGTCAATTTACATGAATCAACCCGATATATGAATTTTTTAAAACCTTGTTACTTTTCTAATTGAGTTAAAGTGATGTAATGAATACATGAATATGAATTATATACGAATATATATGAATTTTTGTATATGAATTTTTTTTTAATCTTGTTACTTTTCTAATTGAGTTCTAAGTGATGTTTAGGCAAGAGAGATAATGAAGCCTAAAGAAAATTTATTTCAGAAAATACTTGAATTAAAATACTTATAAAGTTCTGAACGCATAAATCATCCTGTTGATGGAACTAAATATTTATATTACATAAAAAACTGTTAAGAGGATGAGTGAGGCGCAGCTCCACATACTTTGAGGGGCTCAGCCTAGGGACTGCCGCAAAAGAGGAGGCAGTTCTCCATTCGCAACCCATCTCTTAAAATATTTTTTTTAGCTTAATATTTTTTTTCAGTTTTTGGGAGTGTCTAAGAAAAAGTTTATAAAAATTTTCTTTCCGATTTAAAAAAAGTTTTACGATTTCATCTGTTTATAAAAAAAAACAAAAGTAAGCAACAGTTCAAGAAGCAAAAACTAAAAAAAATTTTTTTAATTACTCAAGTTCAATGAGCCCTTACCCAGCCTAGGTCCAGGGAAAAATCCCCACCAACTCCAACAATCTCTCAAGAGGCCTGGTAGTATATTCTAAAGCCAGATTTTACCTAAATTTCTATAGATATAAAAATGTTGCTAGGGGAAAAAAATGGAAGCAAATTTCAGGCTGCAAATTTTACAATGATAAATGATTGTATGTTCAAAATTCTTATATTTTAAAATATTAGATTTAAAAATATTCAAAAATGTAGGACGTGTCAGAAGACATAGGGAAGAATTAAATGGACATGAGTGTTGCTTCTTGAGATTTAAAGATTTAATACCAAAGCAAGAACATTTTAAACGAGTTATGCTAGAAAATGTGAGGCTAATTGCAAACTTTTGCAAGCTATTTTTTTTCTCTACCAAGAAGAACCGGCTTAAGTTTTTGTGTATAAATTAGAATTTGCTGCCCTGTTCAGCTTGTCATAAACTGAAATTACTTCAACTCAAACAAAACAAGACGTGCAATTTCAATAAACTTTAGAGATAGCAAAACTAACCCAATAACCAATCAATGCGCTTCTTTTTTATGACGTCTTTCTCTCATTTTTTTTTTTTTTTTTTTTTTTTTTTTTACCACAAAAATACTTTTAACTCATTCGTAGATCTTATTTGCATTAAAAACGCAGCACAACAAATTGCTTTTACTTATTTCTAGCTCTTCACTATAAAAAATAGAAGAATTATACTTCCATGGACTGTTTTACTTAGAAAGGGTTTTATATAATTTCATATTGTAAAAATAATATTTTTTTACCATAATTTCTCCGAAGAACAATGCACAGAAGGTCTGAAAGAAAAAAGAAAAAAAACATTTAACAAAATGAGAAAACTATATTGAACAATAACATATAACAATTACATAAATATTATATTAATAGTATATTTTTGTAATTTGAAAAATTATGGAAGTACACTAAAATAAATTCACTGAAATAAAAAAGAAGTTTTTCAAAAAATTATCTTTTGTAATACTCCACAAAGTTTGTATAAAGGAAAGAAAATATCTAAAAAACAAAAAGGCTTGGGATTTGCCTTTTTTCAAAAAAGATGACAACTTGTCCTGAAACAAATCTTTGGTAAATAATTCTGTTTCCACTCAGAAACGAAATCATTTTTCGCACAAAATGGTATAAATGTTCTTGATCCTTTTTTGTAAATTTAAACTTTTCTAATTTTTTGTTTATTGTCCCGCAAAATATTGTCGATTTTGTTAATATTGATAATATTTGTAAATTCTTTTTATTACCACCGAAAAAAACCGGCTAAAGAACGTTGCAATTCTGTAGCACGTGTTGGATCTCTTGAGAGGCTTTTTTTTTTTTTACTTAATGCACATTTTTTACTTAAGAGACTGTGCTACTTAAAAAGACAGATGTAGATATTTATTAACCTTTGAATACAACTCATTTTGTTTGCGTCATGAATATTTCTTAGGTAAGATGAAACACTTGTTTTTAAACATTTTTGTTGTAACCAGTTTCAGTTTACTGTAACAATTCTTATTTTCTAAACATATTTTCTAAATATTTTAAATTCTTAAAAAAGTTGTCGAGTTAAACTTGATTTCGTTTGAACTTTTGAACAATGACAGCGGCAGATTTTTCTATGGTTTAAATTATCCTCTTTTTACCCATGTTTTATTAGTTTTTACGGTTCATCACAATCGTAGAGAAAAAAAAATTCCTTTTTTTAAAAAACGGCAAACTTTAGGCAACAAAAGTTGATAATTTATGCAACATAAGTTGATAAACGATAGTTTCAATATAATATTTTTAAAATGAATGGGAAAATTTTTCACTCAATAGCAACATAATTGAACGTTAAAAGGTTGAGATTATTTTTTCTGCAATCAAACAAAAACATAACAGAAATTATACAATGAGATATATATATATATATATTTCTTGTCCCGTTGCTGTTAGCAGTGCCGTTAATTTTAGCATCGGTGCCGTTAATTTTAGTACCGGTGTTGTCTCATTTCTATTCGTCACCTTAAACAAATGAAACTGCGAACGTCACTAAGCAAATGAATCATATTTAAAAGGATTTCCTGTTATGTAAGTATTTTTCGGTGATCTTTAAACGTAGTCAAACTATTTTATTTTTTTTATTATTTTTTTTTTATTTCTTATTTTTTTGCTTTTAACTATTAATTGGTAAAAGTAAAAGTTGCCTGTCAATTAAATTCGTGCTGTTTTACTACTGACAAATATTAAAAAATATGATATATTACAATACAATATATCGTATACTATTGCTTTTGATACATTAAAAGGTTTATTTTGACATAGTTCATTATTATATGTTGTATAATGATATATATATATATATATATATATATATATATATATATATATATATATATATATATATATATATATATATATATATATATATATATATATATATAATCATATGTGTTAAAAAATGATTTAAAGGTTTATTTTCATTTTGTTCTTGGTGGATTTTTTTTTTTGTTTTGACAACAGAAGGATTAAACAATTATAAGTAAGCAAATCAAATAAAAATAATTTTAATAAATGATGTCATATCATACAATTGATTGATAAATTTCTCATGAAAATAAGGCGATTAAAATATTCTTATGCTTAAGGAATTTTTAATTTTCTATTAGTGTTTTTTTAGGTGTATCCCGTTGACCAGAACAGTAGCCGGCTAATGTTATTAGTAAATCGTGATGATGGCGATTATCTTGGAAATTTTATTTTTAAAAAATAAAAACATCGTTAGGGAGAATTTTTTGAAGAAATTCTGATCGTATTTTTAGAACCTTGAGAGCAGGAAATCCGTTTTTTTTTTTTTTATCCGTTTCAAGAAGAAAAAAAAAACTTTTTTTTACCTTTTTTTTTTTATTCACAAAAATGATTTTCGTTTGTGTCGCCCACCAACACGAAACACTCAAAATGCAATTCCATAATTATTACATATACCTGGAAAACCAAAGCAAGAAATCTTTTTGTCACTGTGTTTAACAACTGCACTTGAAATAAAAATTGAATTTTTAAAGGTAAACAAACAAAAAGCCAAAACCGGTTCAATTTTCTATTCAAACATCGCGAATCAAATTTCAACCGTAGTTTCTACTTTTTCTAAAGTTTGCTTTGTTTAAAATATCATAAAACAAACTTTTCACAAATATTCGTTGCTGTCACACTCTGTACTTTAAACGAATACAACGTTTATATAAAAAGGATTAAATAAATTGCAGCTACGCATGCGTGAAGAAAATCCTTTTATAATGCTGCATACAATATACATCATAACAAAGTATATAAATTTCTATGTTAAAGACATCCACTTTATAAGTACTTAATATCTTGTCATTATATAAAATGCAAATATGACAAATCCGAAAAAACCTCAATTACAAAACACAGACAACCGGTTTATTTACCTTTGAGGAAAAATTCAAGAATGTTTCATGCGGCAATACTTCTATGGTATTAAGGTTTTTAGATTATGCATCAAACTTTTATTAACTCACAAGCTGATGACGAAATCCATTTTCCTTTTACCTCGATGTCCAGAGAATTTAGGTTCAATCGAATGCGAAGAGATTCGGAAAATACACCAACCCTAAACTTTACTGGTGAAAAGTAAACTTTACTTGTGAAAAGCGATAATCATTGAAAAAATATTTGTTTTTAACTATTTTAAATCAGGCTTCATGCCTAAATTATAAAAATTGCAGAATTTTGTTTTCAATATTTACTATCAATATTGATGAATTTCATTTTAAAATTATGCTTGTTGAACTAAATTTTAATCATGTTACAACAATCATCGTTAACCTGAAGAAAAATATACCTACCTTTTTGTCATCCTAATGCACTGCCATTATCTATCATCCTTGAGCCTTATTCATTTAGTCACTTAGCGAAGAATTTCTTCTTTTCTTTTTCTCCAATAAGTGAATTTCTCCAGCGTCTTCAGTCACGTTAAAATTGCCAGTCATTAAAACCTCATACTATGATGGTTCAGAAAATTGGAGATAAAAAAAAATTATCCGTATTGGTATATGACTGATACTACGATCAATAAAGATACATGAAACAAAAGTAAAAGAAGAAGGATTTAGAAGGAGAATAAAGAAATATAAAGTAAAAAGGAAGAATGAAAGAGAAAAAAAGTAAATTTTTTGTTTGCCTTCACTACTATTTAACATCAGCGTTTAGTTTTTCGGTTTTTGACGAATAACAACGAATAAAAACCAACTTCTATATCAGTCTTTTAAGATAAAAAGAGTTTTCTAAAGTTTTTTGAAATAGACCTCTTTGCATTTATGCATTTGAAACAGCAATACTTTTTAGTAAGACAACTTTATTTTCAAAACATAAAGTTATTAAAACTTGTCATGAAAACAAGTCTAACGGTTTTCGTCAAGTAGCAACTCTGCGTAATATTTTGAAGGGTTAAAGCTACATTTGCATCAGGTATGCGAGACATCGCAAGTTTTTTCTGGAACCTTACAGCTTTGTATGTCTCTTTGTATTAATTGTTTTAAATTCAATTTCAACTCCAAGTAACTGATGTAGAAGCTTGTACTTTATTCGTTACAGTTTGTTAAAAAATCGAAAAACAAAACGCCAATGCTTAGTGTAATCAATTCTTTTAATGCATTCGTTGAATGCTAATTAAAAATTACTCCTCAGTAAAAGCTGTTCATTAATATTATAGCGTAAAACTTATTTTGAAAAACAATACAATTGGTGAATGGTTGTAAAACTGATAGAGACAAACTGATTGAGACAAACAGATTGAGCTCAATTATAAAACGATTAAAATTGTTCAGTGAAAAAAATCGTGAATAAAATATGACAACGGTGAAAGGAAGACGCAGTTTTGAAACGTTAATTATACATGATTTTGAATAAACTTACCTCATTTAAAATAAGTTTAGGCCAGCAATATTATCATAAATATGATAGTTTGTGTTTTATCACGTTCAAAATAATTGTGATACGTTATTTAGTATTGTATTTTAAGAAAAAAATGTTTGACAGAACAGAAATAAAAATAATCCTCGACAAATCCTGTGCAGAAATATACTAAAGTGTAGTTTAATAAAGGTTAGTTTTAGCATACTTTTTTTTGGTATTTGATTTGAAATAATTTTCACATGAGGTGCTGTCACCTTTAAAAAATGTTTGCGACATTTTTTCAATAGTTCTGCAACAAGGTGCAATCTTTTTTTTTAATATATGTTTTCATCCCACTAGAGGTGAATTAATCAATTTAGAAAACTTATTGGTATTTCAATATTCTAATGCTTCTAATAATGTTACAAAAAGAAAGGTTATAGAACCAGGTTTTTAGACAAACTTTAAAATTGAATGACACGAAATTTGCCTAATAGTTATACAACTTCAAAACTTAATACAAACGAATAAATGGGCTTTTCTGTTTACTGATTCTTTTTAGAGTTGCCATAGCAATTAGACCGCTTTATATAAAAATAATGATAAAGATTATGTGTTTGATGAGTTGTTAAAGTTTTGCAGTTTTTTCCATTTTTAATGAAAAAAGTATAAGAACAGTGGCGTCATTAGGGTGCGGCCTGGATCGGGTGACACCTACGCAAAGAGTAAGGCCAAAATTCAAAGGATGATTGTCTATTTAAAAAACTATACGCAAATTATTGCCCAACTACAATGGTGTTTTAAGCCACCAAAATTTAAAAGTATTTCTAAGAGTTTAGAGAAAAAAATTATGAGAATTTCTCAAAGTTTCTTAGAAATCGTTGCAATGGCATTTCCATTAGATGTTGAAAGAGGGGATGGGTGGGTTATGGAGGCGTTATCTCCACCCCTTTTTAGGGATGTTCCCCACCAGATGCCCTCTTCCAGTATGCACATATGATAAACTTGTTTTGAAGATTTCATCAAGATTCCTCTCTTTCTTGGCATGTGAAGCCTACCCCTTCCCTCGATGACGACCCTAAAAACGCCTAAAGTTGGTAGGGAAGACGTGAAGATGCAAACTATTGATGCTTCTTTATAAGAAAATCTTTTATTATTACATTTTATCCGTGATATTGTCAAACTACCTAAACATAAAGTCATTTATGACTAATATTGACATTAATAACCTGGAGCTTCCAATCATAATCACTACAGGCCTCAGATTACGTGATAGTTTGTTGGGTTTGATGACTCACACCCATCGTGCACTTGGTGTGATGCAGGTAAACTTTCACTTTTGTTTCCAACAATCGAAAGCAAAAGTATTTGGCCTTCCACAATTCAGAGTCCTCCATTAAAATGCAAGTCCTCCATTTCAATACATTGTTGCTCTACTTTTTACTGAAAAAAAAATTTAGAATGATTTATATTCTTAAGTTCTTTGTACTCGATTACAACATCACTAATTGTTTACAATATACAGCGTCCATTCCTTACTAGCGATTGATTCGAATGCACGAAGTTCAACATGAGGATAAGCATTATCATGGTGGAAAAAGAAATGGTTCTTTTTTCGTGGTCGTTTCGCTTCGATTGCTGCAAGACGGCAATCAAGCTGAGCTAGATAGAAGTCACTGTTCATCTTGATGAGTTCTTTATATATACTCGCTTGCAATATTACTTCTTGCTTACAATATTGCTATATGCCAAATGTTAAGAACTTGTTTAAAAACTACATAATGGATTTTCTAAACCTTAAAATGCCTTTACCTAGGAAACTGCACAAAAAAATTTGGCATGGGACTTGTCAGTTATGAATAATGGTGGTGAATGATATACTAATTTTATTTTAAATTCAGTAATTAGGAAACAAAAGCTGTGAACTGTGAGCAAAACTTATAGTTTGTATTTTTAATTATTCTTTTAAGTATATATATATATATATATATATATATATATATATATATATAGTTCGAGAAAAGTATTCTGTTTTTTGTAGGACTTTTTGTAAGAAGCAAATTATAATAATAAAAATAAGTGAGAACTTTTTAAAAGAAGAACGTTTTTTGAATATTTTAGATTTCAACATTTATCATTTTATTTATTTTATATATATAAACATTTCTGATGTTTCAACATTCGTGATCGTGTTACTCAATAAAATTATTAAATGTTATGTTAACTGTTGAACTATTATTAAATTTTATGTTAATTATCTAATTATTATTACATAAACTTATGTTTTTATTTTTTAAGATTCTTATCTATTGCTGATTTATGAGGTAAAATGAGTATGAGGGGCGGCAGAGAGTTTTTAGATGATCTTATCAACACTTTTTTTTTGCTGCAGCAGTCAAAATTTAATGATTTTTTTAATTTCTGCTATTTATTACAAATACAAATACAATAATATAAAATTTATCATTCTGGTACTGTTACTAGCATTGGGTTTGTTGCAGCTGTTGTTGCTGTTGATGTTGTTGTTGGTGTTGTTGGTGTTAGCGATGCTGATGTTGTAGGTGCTGACTTTAATGTGTATAGAAAATTATAATATTGGTTATTGGTAAAGATATATTAAAATTTAGTATATCGTTTAGATGTTGTTAAATAAAGGTTAATTGAAAAATTAAAAAGAAATTGAATGCACTTCAGGAAGAAAATAAAATTATATCTGTTGCTGCTAACGTGCTTCGCATTGTATTTTTTGTCAACTCTTGTACAAGACAAAGAGTCTTTGAATTCCTTTCACTACGCTTCGCTTACAAACCGTCTTCTATTTCCTCAAGATTCGGACAAACAATTTTTTCACACTCCAAGTCAAGTGAATATCTTAGCTAGTGCTAAGTTTTTGGAACATCAGCACGTTAAAGAGGCTGAAAAATACAGATTTCATACATTAGAGGATGTTCATAGAGTCATTTTTGAACAAATAACTTCTTTACAAGAGAATGGTCCTTGCGAAAACAAAAAGATACTGTTATGCCGTAACGTGGAGGGATTTGCTGGTTTCGGAGCGATGGTATCGCGTTTTGGGGTTTGCATGCAAGTAGCTTATGGCCTTGGGAGGCTTTTTTTTATCAGTCAGCCAGAATATGCTCATTTTGGCGATATTTTCCATTGGTTAAAGCCGGAATCTGAAAACTGCGCACATCTTAAAGCAAAGTATATGAATGAAGCTTTTACCGATAAATGCAATATGCACGATAGAAGATGCTATTTAGAAAATGGATATGACATCAACAATACGCATAAAGTAATTGAGCTAAATACAAAAGCTATGTTTCCTGCTCCAAGGCACATACCTGGTACATTACCGCTTGAAATTGAAACAGCTTTACTTTCATTCAATATTAAACACCCTTGGTTATGGTTTACCTCTCAATTTTTAGGTTATCTCCTTCTTCGCCCAAACACGATGTTTAACAAATCGTTTCATGAAATGATAAAACGGATAGGATATTCCCGCCATGCTGTTGCATTTCACATTCGGCATGGCGATAAGATTTCTAATGGCGAAGCAAAGTACATAGACGAAAGTGTGTACTTAGAAATCGCAAACCAACATTTCCGTTCGCTTAATGAAACTAAAAAACTTATTTATTTAGCCTCTGATGACTTGAACGTTTACAATATAATCAAATCCAAGGGTGCTGGTTTTGAAATAATCAGGCTTCCACAAGATTATATCTCAAAAGGTTTAGTATCATATTTTGACCATGGATTTCCTAAAGAAGTTATTGAAACCACATTGATGGATATATACTTTATGACTTACTCAAGCTTCTTGGTGTGCGACTTAGCATCGAACCTTGCTCGATTAGCCTTTGAGCTAAAGCAAGCATTGCCACCATATAAACAACAAAACATAATACATTCTGTTGATAGTCAAAGAATTTTTTATATATGGAATGGCTATCCTTTTTCATTTGAAACATTTTGGGTGACCAGTAGAGCGAACAAAAAAGATGAGCAGTTATTCGGCTATGACGTATTGAAATACGAAAAAGGAGAATTATTTGAACACGACTATCAAGGACAGAGAATATTTGGTCAAAATACCTCGCGTCCTTTAATATATATGTACAGCAAATACGTCAGACGAATAGGTCTTACGAAAGGATTAGTATACGCTGATGATGTCACAAAATGGCCTGGAGAACCCGATTATTATTTCTTTCCGAAGAAAATTACTTGAGCTTCTACCAAATAGATTCCAATGTATATTGAAGTTACATAAACAAATAAGTGTTAGAAGTTTTTTAACTTTTTTAAACATCTGTTCAGTTGTGTAACATGTGCAAAGGTTACATACGTGTAGATCCTATACGCAAGTTCGCATGTCTGATGCATAACTATTGCTAATATAACTTTTTTCAACAATTTTTACTTAACAAAAACAATAATAATATTTAACAACCAGAATATTAAATGATTATTCCGGAGCGTAGTCACCATTCACTTCAAGAATAGCTTCCCATTTGCTTTACGGACGGTCGATTCCATTAGTAAAAAATTCACGGTTCTTGGATGCAATTCATACTTTAACATCAGTTACTTAGTCATACAAATTGCCTTTCATTTTGTTTGTTTTCTGGTATTTCAACGAGGGATTGACGAGGGTTGGTGAATATGACGGATATGAGAGCAGCTCCCTTTCCTTATTGGTATTGATTTGATTACATTAGGTTCAGTATGAGAACGGGGACAATCGTGTTGGAAAACGATTTGGCTTTTTTTTCGAGAAGATTATCCAGTGGATGATTCGACTTCTGTCCCAACATACACTTCGCATAGCCTTTGACATCTTTTGCTGTTTCTTTTGGAGAAATACCCGGCCTTTTTTTCATTTTTTTGAAAATTAACCATGACTCGTCACCCGAGACGATATTCTTCAGAAACAGAGCTTGCTAATTAAATGCAGAAACGTTCCGTTTTGTTGTTTCGGAGAGTTCATTAAAAACCCATCTATTAGTCACCACACCTTAGGATTGGTTGACATTGAAGTCGCGGTCTAGCATACGTGTTGCCAGGTTTTCGTCCTCTTCCATGTGAGCTAGAAAAGCCTAGCCGTCGAAATCCGACGGTAGTCCACTTCTTTCCTCATCTGCAAGATTTGTGTCGTCTGTTTTAAACCTCTTGAACGATCTTTTAACGTCTGCTGTTTGTTCTTTTACCAAAAAGTTCGTTGAGATTGCGAAATCTCAACGAACTCTGCCACCTTTCAATCTTTCTCACATCAGTACAGCAGAATATGCCGAACATGAGTATGAGTTTTGATGCGCGTTTTCATTAACTACAACCAAGAAAAATATATAAAAATGATTTTCGCTCTTTTTTTGTTGAAAATGTTTATTAAAAAAAAAAAAAAAAAATGGGAGCGAAAAAAGACGCAACAATTGTGCATCAACCCAATAATTGCTCGCTGTTTTTTTTTTTTTTATCAGCTTCCTATGCACTTTGTGAAACTAAAATTATTGCAAAGATTTTAAGAAAAGTACTAAATAGTAGATTTCAGAAAAGAATAAAAACATTTCCAAAAAATAAAAGAAGCCATACTGGTGCGAAGATGGAATTAAATAGAGCACTGGGCATCTCTGAAACAAAGCGAACGTTTTCTTTTTCTAAAGAAAATAGCTTTACGGTTTTACCAAGAAACATTATTAAAACAGTTTTTTTATTCATTTCGATGAATGATCGTTTACAAAAAAAAAAAAAATCAATTATAATCCGTTTATTTCCTTCTGCTCAAGTAATAGGTATTTAACAAATACTAGAATTTAAGGAAGAAAAAAAAAAAAAAAAAAAAAAATTCATTTTGGAGATGTTTAACATATTGTAGTGCACTCCCATCACTGCGTCGCATCATAGAAGTCACATGTTTTTGACACGTTACATCCTGCACGTTCCTCCAAAGCTCAGCCCTAAAAATATTTCTTTAGCATAATATTTCCCCCAGTTATGTATAATATTTTTTGTTGTATAACGAGCGTTGTATTTTTCGCCTTTGATTTTTCAAACATTTTGATTCGAGTAATTTGATAATTTTAGTTTCATTAGTCCGCAATATCTTCCTGAATTTTGTTTCGGGTCGATTCGTGCGCTCTTTATCAAATTTTTTTTTCTCGAATAGTTTTTTTTACAGTAACAATAGTACTTTATTTGATATACTAGCTTTAAATTGATGCCCAACAAGTCGTTTGCAAGTTGTTAATGCACCACTTTTTAGATTTAGGTCTTTTTTAATGTTGCTTGTGGCTGCAAACGGATTTTTTTTGACTTTAGCGCATAATTTGCACATCTGTTTTTTTTGAATGGTTTTTATTTTCCGCCACAAATCGTCACTGCAGTTTGACATCACCATGACAACAGGTGCGCAATTAAAAAACTGAAGAAGTTACTTTTATTAATTTAACGATGAAGGAAGATTTTATTTGATTCTTCTCCAAACTTTTTTACCAAGACTTTATCATGAAGAGTAACCTGACTGTTCACTATATAACTTGGATAAACAAGCGCAAGTTGCTGAACAGCAAATAATTTTTCTGTTTTGACAACATCTTTTCCAATTTGAAATGAAACTAAATCGTGAACTGAGCTTTTGATTTTTCATTCGATGTTCCAAGACATGTAATAATAAAGACATATAGGGGAAAGGTGCCTATGATGGCATAGCGCCTATGATGGCATACTGGTCATATTTCCAAAAATATTACTTTTGGTGCATAAGTGATTAGACCAACATGTGTATATTAGTAATTCATTACTTCTGGTAAAAATTCATCCCTCCGTCATAAATAATGCTTTTGTAATCAACAGACATAAATTTTCGCATGTGGTGTTGTAGATTTAATGCCCTCATATATTTAGGATTAACATACAGAAGTGAAATTTTCATGCATTTCATCTGAAAGCTTTGTACATTTATTAGAATACTTATTTTAATGCTTTGTGTAGAATAAGGTAGACACAGCTTGTTTTAATAAATATGGTGACTCTTTCCTATGATGGCATACCGAGGAGTTGCCATCATAGGAAAGTCTGCAAAATGAATTTAAAAAAATGCCTGAAATAAATTTTAATGCTCATAAAAAGGTGATCAGGCTAAGAACAAAGATAAAATACAAGAGTTTGAGAAACCAACACATTTGGAAATGAAATCTCCCCCATCAGAAGCTTCCATATGCATTGGATCTTCTGTTTCAACGAAAGGATAAGATCTAGTATACAAAAGTTGTGTCCGGTGCCTTTAGCACCCTCTAAAATTGAATTGAAAACGTGGAAAAAGTGGACCTCCTAATACCACACCGGATATCCAAGAATTAAAAGATAAGGCAAAAGAAAAAGATACCAAAGAAAAAGGAAAAATTTGTTAGAAAAACAAAAAGAAAGACAACTGTTGAAGAAAAATACTGCAGTGAGGAGATTAAAAGAAGTAATAATAAAATGGATTTCGAATCTGATACAGCATTTTTGTATTGTTATGAACTTTATTCGCTGTCTTGCTCTAAAGAACCATGGATTTGTTGTCAAAAATACGGATCTTAGTGTCTTTGTTTATCTGCAAGAATAAAGAGAAGTAGAAAAAAATTTATATGTGAACTATGCTCATAGACCAAATATTTATTTTTAATTTTGTTTTTTTGATAAGTTGTGTTTCCATTAGTAAAAAACAAAAAAAATTCTTGTTTGTCTATTTTCTTTAAAGTGTGCCATCATAGGAGCAGTTAGTTGCCTATTATGGCATACTTGTATTTTTTTTTTTAACGGTATATACTTATAAAAAAGCAAAATAGTAAAAATTCTGAGCTTCATTATTATTCTGCATGCTAGAGGGAACACACCCATGTCAAAAATTATTTTTTAAGTTTTCAGGTAATGACTCAGAGAAACGTTAAAGTTAAGTATGCCATCATAGGCACCTTTCCCCTAACAATAACAGCTATTATCGAGAATTGTTCTAACTTTTAATTCGCAAGAACAAATTTTCTTACCCGTGAACTAAAACCATTCACAAAACGTAACTTTTTAAAAACCACTATCATGGATTTTAAACATTGGTCTCAAAATGTTTTCTATTGGTAAACCGACTACCAGTAAAATTTTAAATTACGGAGAAATATTTTTGTTTATAGGTGTAGCAAATATTTTATTGCAATAAACTTTCCATTTTGAGGAAAATTTTATTGCAGCTTGCAATAAAATATTTGCCATTAAAGTATGGAAGTTTTAAAGCATCAAAAACTAAGTCCTAATACTACTTAAAAACATCCTTAAAGTTTATTCGTCCGGGTCACGTGTTACGTAAGCTTCTTAATCAAATTAGTTAAGGAAGGATTTTCAGATGAGCACCATATCCTCTCTAATGATTTTTTTAATACTATATCATAAATCATTTTAACCAGGTAAGAATGAAAAGTACATGTAGCTGAATTTGCACACAATTACATAAACAACATGAGGAATATTCTTAACCTCAACTCTGAACATGAGTATTTGGAAATCCTTTGGATCAGTATAAAACAAGAATGTGCCGAATATACTAAAATAATACTAAATAATACTAAATTAACTCAGCGTAAAAACATTTCAAAACTTTTTACGTTTGAAGTGCCACTTGTTGGAGCTTGAAAGCGATTCACTCAAAGGCTCTAACACAAATCACACATAAATAAAATAAAATTTAACCAAATCCCCGCCCTCACATTATTCATATCAATAGCTAAAAAAATCTGGTGAAATTCTTTGGAGTATTATAAGCCAGATGGTGATGGTGATGGTGGTGGTGATGGTGATGGTGAGTAGTTAGATGGAGGAGTTACTCAGGAGAGGAAACGTTAACTTTTTAAGATTTTGATGAAACTATTTGAAGATATTAAAAACTAGACACGAAGGATGAAGCTAAACTGGTACGGTTCAAATTCTAATCTGCTTATTGTAAGGAGGGAAGATGAAGAAAATTGTAAACATTATCTTTAAGTTTTACCCGACTCAAACACGTTACATTCGAACGAAGAAAAGAACAAGTCAACCAAAAACACCAGGTGGACACACATATCTAATGACATGAAAAATGAATAAGTCCCACCATTACTGATTAAAAATGTTTTCGCAAACACGACTTGAAACACAATGATATGATTTTAATTAGTAAAGCAGTAGAAAGTTCTGTAGCCACTCTGATGTAAAGACTAATAAAAAGAAAACTAGTAAAATTGTTTTAAAGAATAACATGACAGCAGTTGAAACTAAAGTACTGAACAAACTTGAAGAAAAAAAAGAAATCTATTGTATGGCCGAGAATTCAAAATAACACCTGCGGACAGATAGAAAAGGAACGGTTGAGAAAATCTTTTGGATATTTTTTTAGATTTTTTTTTGGGGAGATTTTTTTACGCCCTCTCTTTGGAGAGATGTTTTCGGGGAGATTTTGAGGAAGTTTTTTAAAGAGAGTTTTGAAGATGTATTAAGAATGAGTTATGAAAGATTTTAAAAAAGATTTTAAGAGAAAGAAAAAGTTTTAAGAAATTTTAAGAGATTATATGAGAAAAGAATTTAAAAGAACTTTAAGAGATTTTGAAAGAGGATTTTATGAGAAAAGAATTGAAAGAGATTTTAAAAGAAGATTTTATGAGAAAAGAATTTAAAGAGATTTTAAAAGAGGATTTTATGAGAAAAGGATTTTTGAAGATTTAAAGAGAATTTAATGAAAATAATTTATGGACAATTTAAAGAAGAACTTATGAGAAGGATTTGGTAAGGAAATGTATTTGAGTAACTTTCAATATGCGTTATTATAATCTATTGTTATTTGTATGAGTTAATATTAAGAGAATATATATATTGATGAGAAATAATTGAGAATATTTATTAAGAAAAATAAGTAAGAGAAGAAAAATCAGTCGTAAGTTTTTTTTATTTTTGCTTTCATTTTGAGTAAGGCAATATTATTATTATTAATATTTTTATTATTGCTTTATGCGTTAAAAATTTTTGTTAAAATGTCTGATGCTCCTATCGCGCTTCTACCATCTCTGAGTTACACACTGATAGTCCTACCTCACATTCTATCACACTCTATATTTGCGCTACCATTACACTTACATAGAACCAACCGCTTTGTCATATCTGCGCCGTACAATTACACACAACCATAATATAAATTTAAACAAAATCCTCACTCTCGCACTCACATCGATGTTGTCACTATCACTGTACAACACTTTTACATCACTCTATAATACTCTGAGCACCAAATCACACATAAATAAAATAAAATTTAACAAAATCCCCGCCCTCACATTATTCATATCAATAGCTAAAAAAGTCTGGTGAAATTCTTTGGAGTAATTAAAAGCCAGAAAAGAAGGTTTAAGTAAAATAATTGCTGACAAAAGAAAGACAATCAACAGAAAATGCTAAAAACTAATGGGTTAGTGTTACTCGTGTGATGGTATTTTTCTTTTTTGACGTAAATCGCACTTACTGGAGGCCTTTACAAGATAAATACTGTTATGTAAGTGCAAAAGATTTTTTTATTAAAACTTTGTATCCCCTGGGAAAAATTTTCTCGTCATGATTTTAGCCCATTTCTCCATTAACAAAAATGATAGAAATGTAGTCTTTAGCAAATTACTTGCATCAAAGTCAGAAACGATCAAGTTTCGTTAGGTTTTTTTACTTTGTCTCTACTATTGTATTTTATGTGTCCTCCTTGCGCTTCTATGACACTCTGCCCACGATTCGACATGGAATCTTCTAAGGTTTCACAAATATTCAAGATTTCTGCGTCCTGAAACCAGATCTAAGGGATAGCTATATTAGGCTCAGTTTTAGGTGTGCAATCATGTTTTCACAGTCTCTTCTTCACAATTCCCCAGAGATTCTCAGTCGGATTGATATCTAGAGAGTTGCTAGGCATTGTAAGTACAGTGATTTTGTTGTTTAACATGAATTTTTTCATTTTTCGGGAGCATGGATCCAAATCTTGGTGAAATGTTCCGTTCCCGTTTTTAAATATATTTAATTTTTCAAACTAATTATGTTCGTTGAAACACTCTATGAGTGTTAAAACTCATCATGCCATTTACTGGGCAGAGTGTACCTAATCCAGCAGCAGAGAAACATCCCTAAAACATCTTCTTTTCAAGTTGCTTGACATGTTGCATTTATTACTTGCAACTTATAAACAACTTAGTTGACAATTAATAAGTGCATTTTCAACTCTTTACTTTATTTAGAGTCATAGTACTTTAGTGAGTGTCGTTAAAATAAGTCCAAAATTTCATATACGATAGGCCTACAAGTAAGAACCATACAATAACAAAATTATATTTAAATCAAAGGAAATTTTCCTATACCACCCACATGTACACAAATTTAAAAAGTTGCTAAAAAATTCAAGACTATCATAAAAATATAAAGCAAATAAAATCACAACCAATATTTAGTAATCCAGGATTTTAAATCAATTAAAATTTTCATATATTGCTAGTTTCTTAAAGAACTTTTTAAAAAAACTGATTACAATCTCACAAGATAAATAGTGCTAAAAGTAAAATCATGAGAAAAAATACTCTTGACATGATGCAAAAGCTTATCATGCTAAAAGAAGCACAAATCTTTAAAGTTATGACATAATAACCAGCATTCTTATTTTCAAAGAAAAAGTTCTCTTGATATTGAGATAATTTTAAGAAACAAACGTTTAAAAAGCATTACTTGTACATTTTCAGGTAACTAATTGTTTTGAATCATTTTTTAGCACATTTTAAGTAGAAAATAAAAATTCTTGGTGTTATTTATATATTTCTATTCAATCCTTCTTCGTTTGCGAAGTAATCCTAGATCTCTAATTACATCATTTCTCCGAATTCTCTGTAGTGCTTCAATTAAATCACCTAAAGTCGCTGTTAAATTTGAATTCGACCAACTTAGCAACATTTTAAGAGATCTTTCATACACAGTATTTTTATCTACCTCAATAGCATCAAGTTCGTTTTCTAAAATGCCTAAAGCACGCCCCAATCTTCTCCAATCAACGCTTACTTTCTCACTTATCGCAATTAGAAGACTACCATCCATTGCACTTTTCTTTCAAACTGTCTAAAAATAGTTTCATTATTCATTGAAAGTGGAAACACCAGCAACTTTGCAAGGAACGCTCACTAAAAAACCATACATGTTATATTATAACAGTACTGTAACCTTAATGTTAACATACACTTGATTTGAAAACAAACAAAAAACAATCAAATGACTGCTTTAATTGAAATTAGTTGATTCTAAGGAGCTTCTGAAATTTCAGGTGATTAGAGAATCAAAAAAATCTGAATATCTTCTTGGAATTCCTGCTAATTCTAAGACTTGTTGTGGGAAAAATGGTTAAAGTGACTCCTATAACAGGTATTCAAAAATGCATTTTTCCATAAGTTTATTGAATAAATAATTCTAGCATTGTCTAAAATCCAAAAAAAACAGCAACAAAATAAACCTCCAAGCGTAACAAGAACGTCACCTAAAGATAAGAGCTACTAAGTAATTAGCATCATTTAGTAATATATCTAAAGAACCATCAGCTAGAACTAATTCAGTTAGTCCTCCCAATGTAAATAAAAATAAACGACCTTTGGATCATAGCATGCGGAAGGGAAGTTTTCTCTTTCCTTAAAAGATGGTTACTAATTAACGGAAAAGTTTTATGCCTGTAGACACTGCAATAATCATAGTAGCTGCTGTTAAATATATCAAGTGTCAATATCCATTCCGATTGTAAATATATGGTATGCTCATAATATAAACCCTAAAAGTAGTAAGGTTAGTTGTGCATAGATCATTTCAAGATAGCCGAAAAATTGACTTTTTGAACTAAACATGGGAATATATTGTGATGTTATTCCAAAGCCAGGAATTATAACAACATATACTTCTGGGTATCCAAAAATTCAAAAAAATGTCCAAAAATCAAAATAGATGATACAGTACAAGATATCCTGCTCCAGAGCTCAGTCAAAGAAAATAGTGTTAAAGTTTCTATATTTTAATAACATTGTTTTAGCGCCTGCTAACACAGGTAAGAACAGTAAAAGTATGAATGCAGTGATTAAGACGGATCAAACAAGTTAAGGTAATTTATCAAAAGATAGTATAACTGCATTCATACTAAGTCATAGATGTGTTTTTTAAAAGTGTAATATCCTATATGATAAAATGATACGTTGTTGCCAAGAATCATCCAGGCAAGTGACACTTTTGATCGGATGTTTGCGGGGCTTAATACAATGCTGTTAATATAAACAGCACATCTCTCATACTATCGTAGCAATGAGACAAATAGCACTTAAATAAGATTTAAAGTTGCTATGTCTACTAAACCTCCAGAATGAGCTAGTGGTTCTGATAAAGGTAAGCATACAGTTCGTCAAGTACCAGCTCCTTGTTCTATAAATAAGAGCCTGAAAACAAAACAAAGCGAAGGAGGGGGTGGGGGTGGGGTGGGGTGGGAGGTGGGGGTTTAATCAAAAACTTAGATTTTTAGTTTAAGAAAGATCAAGTCTGGTGCTCCTATATATCAATAGGAATAAATCATTTGCCTCCTATAAGTACAAGCAAGACACTATTGAGATCATCTCCAATTAAAACAAAGTCTTTTGTTAAATCCTGTTAAATCATTTCAAAACAAAACAATTTCAAAAGATGTATTTTTTCATAACTTTAAAACAATACATGGGTGTCAAAATGTGGAAAAGTTCAATCGTTTTCATTATGTATTAGTAGCTTATAGTGAAGATTTCAGCCTTTCAAATCAACTCTAAGGTAAAGAAGGTAGTTTAGTCAATTTCTATTCAATAGAATATTATATTGCAAATTTATTATTTTGTAATAGCTTTTTTTATGTTCGGAGAATTTAACAAATACATTTTTTTATTTATGTAAATATTTTAATAAAATTATTAGCATAATAATTTTTTAGTTATTTATAAATTTTTATTTATAATGCATAACAAAAATAATTAAAAAATAAAAAATAATTATCAAATAATCTCAAATAATTTGTTAAGTGTAACTATAATAAAAAACAACACGTGTATGGTATGTATGATACGTTTTTTTGTGCTTGGCAAAAAAAGTAACGGGTGGCCCAAGATAAATGTCATAGGTAGTATCTTTATTATAACTTTGTTATTTTTTTAGCTAGAACAGTGAATTTTTTTTAAAAAGATTTATTATTAAATTCTCTATAAATCTGTCTTAATGGGTTTGTTTTATGGTTTTTAACTTTATTTTTAGATAATTAAATCTAAAGATTTGCAAAATCTTGTACTTTCAAATACCAAAATGGTAATGGTCCATCAAAAATATTTGCTGATATTAAGGGTGTCATTGGGTTTCGTACAATAAATCGGTGGTGTCAAATGACAAGAGAGACAGGCTCTATCGAGTTGAAATATCCATCAGGTGGTCCAAGATCAGTTCGAACAAATACAAACATTCAAAAAATCAGAAGTCGTCTGAAAGGTAAAAAGAGGATTTCATCTCGAAAATTAGCTAATGAACTCAATATCTCCAGAACCAGTGTTCAAAGAATACTTCAAAAGGATCTCAATTTGCAGGCATACAAACACAGAGTTGAACCACTGCTTACAAATGTTCAAAGAGTCAAGAGAATTAAATTTGCAAATTGGATATGAAGCCATTTTCGAAAAGAACAAACACTGAAAATTCTGTTTTCAGATGAAAAAATTTTTGATTTAAATAGTATGCACAATGCCCAAAACGATCACATATGGTCCACTAATCGTAATGAAGCTGATAAAGATGGTGGTATTAAACAGAAACAAAAAGTACCTCAAAAGGTAATGCTTTAGTTGGGAGCTTGTTCAAAAGGTGTTACACCACTGGTTATTTTGGACAAAGATTCAGTAAATCATGACTGGTATATAAAAAAAGTGTTGCCAGTGGCCTTGAAATATGGAAACGAGATGTTTGATGATTATTGGACATTTCAACAAGATGGAGCAATCTCACATACGCATCATTTAACTCAACAATGGTGTCATGATAATTTTCCTGCTTTTATTGACAAAAACGACTGGCCTCCAAATTCCCCCGATCTCAATCATTTAGATTACTCAATATGGGATGAACTCGTTCACCAAATGAAATGGAATAAAATTAAATCAAAATTAACATTAATTCAAGTACTTAAACGAGCTGTAAAAAACATTAGAGTAAATGTAGCTTTAGAAAGTTGTACTAGTTGGACCAATCGATTATATCGTATGTCAAAAAATAATGGAGACTATTAACATTGAATAAATCATGTCATTTTGTAGAGAATTTAAAAATAAATCTTTTAAAAAAGAATTCACTTTTCTAGCTTAAAAAATAACAAAGCTATAATAAAAATACTACCTATGCCTTTTATCTTGGGCCACCCGTTATTTTTTAATAGTATTATTTGCTGTTACGAAAAAAACTACTGTACTGTAAGCTATATTTTATACTATAAATTTATAAATATATATAAATTTATAAACTGTACTGTAAGCTATATTTTCAGACAATTGCTAGAGCCAGCTGAAGATTTTAGACAGGCTGCAAGAAAGCGTAGACAGTTTTATTTGTTAGGCTTTCTACTGCAAAGCTTTTCTCCAAATCGACTTCCAACGACTGGAGAAATGCTCAGAAGCTTTTACTGGCTCAACGCTAGAAAAGAAACTAGGTAACGTCTGAAAAATTTCTGAATATATTATCTGTTTATTTTTACTTAACCATTTGGCATTTTTTTAGCACTACCAAGATGAACTGTAAAGTTAGATGTGCCCTTGCTTCTGGAAAAAGTTATGTAAAATGCAGCAAGTTAGCTGAAGGAATGTGTAAAGAGAATTAGCGACAGACAATCAGAGGTGTTTGCATTTTGAGAGAACTAGTAAACTTGTGGGGCAAAGCTGGATTCGAAAACATTTTCATACTCACAGAGCAGCGAATCCAAAACAAAATTACCAGCAAGATCAATAAATACCAATCTCTAAAAAGACTCAAGGTTCTAAGTCTACCAGAAGGAAGCTACTGCAAGAAAGTAAACAACTTTCAGAATGAAAGTAACTTTTTATTCCCTATTCATAAGGCCAACATCTTTTACTTGATAAATAATGATCTAATGAGGAACAGAGAGGCTCCAAAAGAGGACATTGAATTTCTAAAGCCCTGTATCATAAGACGCATGGTCGAGATGGCGGGTATTGATAACACATTTCAAAAAAATGCTTGTATGGCTGTGGAGAAAATAAGAATAATAGAAGAAAAAATATACTCGCTAGATGAAAAGCTCAGAAATCAAGAAGAAAAGAATAAAAGGAAGGTAGAAGAACTAGAACAAAGAGAGTTTGAAGTTTCCTGGTACACAGACAGTGATAGCCTTGCAGAATCTAACGAAGCTTTTATACCTCCTACAAGACCCAAAAGATTTCAGGGGAAGTAAAAGTTAGTCTTATGTTAAGTATGGATGAACTCCGAAACAGTTGGATCCCGATCATGACAAGATATGGTATTGGTGTTCGACCAGGAACCTGCTCATTGACATCTCTTTAAAAAGCTGGCGGCATTAACATTGAGGAGTTGAAGATCTCAAGATCAACTCTGACTAGGAAAGCGAACACTGTAGTAGAGTCAGAAGCCCAGATCATCCGAGAGCAGAACATGGACAAAGTAAGAGGCTTAAAGCTAGTGATTCACTTTGATACTAAAATTGTAAGTCAGTACAACAGTGAAGAAGCAATTTTCACAAGTCATGAAAGGATAGCTATAAGCGTTTCTTCTCCTAAAGCTGACCCTTTAGATTTTTTGTTTGGTATTTTAAAAATTAAAAGCTCCAAGGGAAGCGACCAGGCTGTAGCCATTCAAAGTATCCTCGAACACTATGAGCTATCAGATCAAACCATTGGGGTGTGTGCTGACACAACAGCTAGCAACACAAGAAAGAACAATGGAGCTATTAGAAATGTTATTGTTCATGCTTTGGGGAGGCCTGTTCTTTGGCTAATGTGTAGACATCACATATATGAGAGACACGTGTCTAATGTTATGGAACTTGTTTTTGGTACAACAAAAAGTCCAAGCAAACACCTCTATGTTTTACTTCAGAGCTATGGCCGCAAATACATAGAGAAGTTAATAAACTTGAAAGAATTGTCAAATTTGAACGGTCAAAATCAGGATGCATTTAGACCAGATACTCTTTTGCACCAACTTGCAGTTGAAACTAAAGATTTTTGCACCAATGCACTTCAGAGAAACACTTTCCAAAGAGGAGACTAAAAGTATCTTTGCCAGCTACTGGCTTACTTCCTGGGTGCAGATATGCCTAATTTCTTCTTTAAGCAGCCGAGAGCTCACCATGAGGCCAGGTCTATGAGTGACTGTCTTTACCTTTTTGTTCAGCAGATGACACGAAACTATCATCCGAATGATTCAAAAACAGTAGAGCCTGCTACTTTCAAGAACATAAACACTGCTACAAATTATATTGTGTTTTTCCATGGTCTATTCTTTCTGAAGAGTCCTATGGCAATTCAAGCTCCTTCAAATGACCTAAGAGCTTTTAAGATAGCTTGCCAGCTCCAAATGTCAGATAATTAAAAAGGCTATGCAGAGATTGGGAAAGTTCTCAACAAAAGCCCTTTATGGCCCACTTGGCATCTAGCTCCCCAGCTTGTAGTTTTGTCTCTTGCTGACAGGGATCTAGATGCCGAAGTTAAGAATAACATCCTTAACAAATTGTTTCATTTTGCCGTTCCAGAAAAAGAATATATCGTGCTTGAGAAACCTGAAATCCAGCCAGTTGATGTTCCAATGTCATCTCTTGATGATTTTGTCACTGAGCAAAGTTATCTTCTCTTTTTTCTCCTGGAAATCACTAAGGAAGAGCTTTTGCTGTGGAGGGAGAAAGGTATAGCTGCTTGCGAAAGTGAGAGAGCCCCTAAGTCATTTGTCAAGTTCTCTGCTTGTGCAAATCAGCTTGAAGTAGTAAATGATAGGGCAGAACGTCACATAAAGTTAATCCAAGATTTTATTGGAAGGACATATAACGAGGATAGACTTCAGGATACTCTTCAGGTAGTTACTAAACATTATTATACAGACCTGTAGCGTGTAAATTTTTAGGGGGAGGGGGTCATATTTTAAAAATTAGGCAATTTAGGAGAGCAAACACATATCATGCTCATTTTTAATAACAAAAAAAGGAAGTCAATTGTTCCTAACAATTTACACCTAACAACCACTTACCCCACCCAATGTATGCGCATGCTATACAATAATGTCTGCAAAACTTTTTAAAGTATTTCTATACCATTTTATTTAATAAACTAAACTATTAGTTTCAAATAATAGGAATTATATTACTTGGAATATTTAACTATTTTACAAAATAACTTTTTAATTTTATTTATTATTTTCTAGATTATCCATAAAAACAGATAGCAAGTATCCAAGAACGTTACAAAGAAGTACCTGCAGAACATCTAACAAGTATTGCAACTGTCTTCACGTTTTTGTTCTTTTCAACTCAATTTAGAACTAGTATCTGAAATAAAATGATCACACAAAATCTGTATCTTCCTTATTCTATTAGATATATTTTAAATCAAAACCAGTGTTTTGTGAGTGTTTTAAATTTAAAGCTATTTATATTTAGAACTTTAAAATACAATGCAGGAAAAATTCTATAACATAGAAATTGTCTAAAACCACCTTCTTTACCTTAGAGTTGATTTTGGAGGCTGAAATTTTCACTATAAGCTACTAATACATAATGATAAAGATTGAACCTTTTCACATTTTGATTTTCGAAAAAAATTTTTTTTTGAGAAACCCCAATCTCCAATTACTGTTCCTGGACCTAAAAACTCTATTCTTATTGACATACTTAAAACAGTTCTACCTACTGCTCCAAAGAAAAGCTCTTAAAACTATGTATAAAGTTCCTATATCACAATGGTTTGTTGAAAGTACTAAATATGTGACTCAGATGCTCATTTAATTTTTTAAAAAATAATTCTTTGATTTTTCCAAAAATGAGGATAAAGATTAAAAAATATTAAAAATAATACAATTGTGGAGATAATTTTCCGTTTAAGATATAGGGTTCTAGTACTGCTTCTGACCCAACTTAAGTTTATTAACAGAAATTTAAGTTTATAAACAGAAATTTTAGCTGCGATCAATAAAATGCTTTTCCTTAACATTGAAAACTTAATGATAAAAATTTATGCAAAATTATTATTAAGAAGAAAACCAAAATAATAATATTGCCCTTTAAAATTACAAATAGAAAATATCATTTTGGGATTATAAGAAATGGAGTTATTATGGAATTAGCATTATAAATATTTTCTGGATAAAGTAAAAAAAATTGGAAAAAAATAAAAATAATAATGATAAAAAAAATACACACACACACATACTTCAACTAATAATATTATTGTTAAAGTAAAAAAACCATTTGCCATTTTGATAAAATACAATTGAAATGTAACATTATCAAAGGTAAACTCCTATCAACTCCTAGTGAATTGCAACAATGTAACATTTTCAAAGGTAGTATCAACTCCTAGTGAGTTATTAGATCCTTTGTTATGAAGTAAAATGGTATTAGTAATAAACCTAAAGTTTGTGATAACAGTTGCTGCTCTAAACAACATTTGACCTCATTGCAGAGCAGTTATGATCATTGTAACAAAAGTTATGATTCCTGAAAATCAAAAAAAAAAAATTTTTTTTGTAACTTCAATAACAATATGCTTTTCCTGTATGAAAAAATAAAAATTAAAAAAAAACAAACAAAACACTGAAGCTCCAATAGCATGTAATAATTTTGTAAACTGACATCTCTAGTTATGTGAATTATAGAATTAAAAGGTGTGGCTATATTTCCCTAGTAATTCCTAGCTAAAATAATTCCAGTAATAATCCGAATTACCAAGCATAAGCCTAATAACGAACCTAATTTCATAAGTAACATATGGTTGATGATGAGGGAAAGTCAATTAAAGTAAAATTTATATTATTGACTATAGGACTAATTCTCATAAGTAAGAAACTTGAATGTAAGAACTAAAGATTATTGAACTGATTGTTAAATTTGGATTTATTTCTTAAAAAAAAAATTAAAATAACTGTGAATAACAAATTTTGAAACTCAAAGTTTTCAATATCTCTAATAGGTTTTAAATATACTTAGGTCGTTAGGAAAGTTTGTAGAACTCCCCTATAAAAAAAAAAAAAGAAGAGTTTTTTTAATTTTATTTTATCAAATGTTCAAAATAATGTCCATCGTTATCTATACAAAGTTGCAAACAATTTGTCAAACGTTTTTTTATACTCTTCTTTGGGTATACTTTGAAGTAGCTTCGTTATGCGAGTTTTTTGACTTTCAACGTCAATATCGTCATGAATATTTTTTTTATCAAGTCGAATAGCCAATAATTGGATGGAGCTAAGTCTGGTGAGTATGGTGGGTGACGAATTATTGTAATTCAAAGTTTGGTTTAGACAGTTTGTGACGGTTTCAGTCTCATGGGGTTGAGCATTATCATGGAGAAATTTGAAATTTTGAGTGCCTGTTTTAGGTCTTTGCTTATTTATTTCGCATATAAGAGGTTTCAAACAACTTTTTATATAATATTCGCTAGTAATGTTGTCTCCCTTTTCAATATAACCCAAATGAACAACACCTGTTGTTTTGAAGAAGATATAGAACATGTTTTTTGGCTGAAACCTGTTGCATCTTACTATAGTTCTTGGACTTTCACCTTCACCGACCCAACTAGCGTTGGCCGACTTCTGTCCAACATGTCTTAAATAAAACCACGACTCATCTCCTGTAATAATATCACATAGTCTCCATGGGTCGTTTCTGAAAAGGGCTAAATTTTCCTTACATGCCTCAACTCTATTCTTGCGATTTTGATCGGTTAACTCGTGGGGTATCCAACGTGAATTAGTTTTCTTTTTTTAAGTGCTATGTGAATGATTTCGTTGATTGTAAAACGATTAATCGATATCAGGGCTTCAATTATATCATGTGTTGCATGCGAATTTTCTTCAATAATGGCTCGCACACGTTTAATATTCTCAGCTGTATACATGGTTTGAAGGTGCCCTGAGCGAAGATCATCTTCGAGACTCTCTCTCTACCATCTTTAAATAAAGTAGCCCACTTAGCAACTGTACCTTATTTTGGAGCTTGGTCACCATGAACTAAAACCAACTGATCGGTTATGGATTGTGCTGAAACTCCAAGTAGAGCACGAGTTTTAATATATGCTCGATATTCAAATTTTTCCATTTTTAAATTTTTTCTTTTAAACTTATATAATAAAATTTAAATAACTTTTTTAATAAACATTCAAAATATTTCAACAAGTACTTAAAATGTTCATAATTAAACACGGTTTAAAATGATATATAAATGTATTTAAATATTTCCTATCTCATTGTATCTTTATAGATGAAGTTCTACGAACTTTCCTAACAACCTAAGTATAAAACTGTGATCAAAAAATATTAAACTATAAGCATATATGGAGTATAAAAAACTCATAAATATTCCTAATAAAACAAAAAACTGTTATAACAGAGGAATATAGAATTGATGATGTAATTGAAAATAATTCCGCTATAAAACTAAAAGTTAATGGAAACAATATATTTGCTAATACAATGATAAAAGACATGATGTTTAATAATGAAGTATTTAATTACTCTAGAATGAAATTTTTAGTAGATAATAGATGAAATAATAAACATTTCTGAACTAGATAAACCATTAACTATCATCATTAGCAATGCTCCTATCAGTCCTTCAATACGATTAGAAAAAAATCTCTATAACTAGGCCCACAGTAGAAGGTAGCACAATCTTATCAAACCATGTCCCTCCTTGATTACCAAGAAACTAAATTTTGAAACATATAGTCATAAAAGTTATATGAAAATATTCTGCTAAAAAAAATAATGCAAAGGATCCTGCTGAATAACCAAGCCAAAGCTCACAAATCAAAAAAAATTAAAGTTGTTTACATTAACTGACAGTTGGAAGTGTGTTGTTGAGGTAATGGCTCCAGGGGACGATATTACAGGTGAATGCTACTGCTAATGTGAAGAAGAAACTAATGAAGCTGCGCTGCAGTGGTTCAGGTCACTGCCAGGTGATCAATTTGAAATGGTGCTAAAATATTTGTATGATTGTTTTAAAGATGTCATACTACATTACATGAAAATAACTATAACCTACAGTAAGAAAATCCACATGTAACTATCATATAACCTAATGACTACAACTTGAATATGCTATAAATTTTTAAATCGTTTTGAACATTTCTTAAAGTTGATGAAAAAAACAAAGTCCAACTATATTCAGTTAGACAACGAAGTTAGTTAAAAAATATTAGTTACGCTAAAATGTCAGTCGACTAACTTTAGTTATACTGAAGATGTCAGTCGACTAATTTTAGTTACACTAAAAAGTTAGTCGACTAACTTTAGTTAGACTAAAATGTCAAACGATTAACTTTAGTTACGCTAAAATATTAGTCGACTAAATTTAGTTAGACTAAAAAGTTAGTCGACTAATTTTAGTTACACTAAAGAGTTAGTCGACTAATTTTAGTTAGACTAAAACTAACCTTAACTCCTACCCCTACTTAAGATTGAACAACACCGGTCAGTTTTTAACTTAAATATTTAGCTTATAAAATATATAATTCATATACTTATTATATATGTTAATTATAATTTGTGTAATAAAAAGAATGAATATTACTTTTTTGTTTCTTTCAAAATCAAGCTTTTCTGAATCTTGTTTTTTTTTTTTTTTTTGTTTAACTCCTTTTACGTTACATATTTTTTACTTTCAGATTGTTTTCTTCTGTTTAGAAATTAGAAAAACCTGTTTTAATAGTTTTTAAATAACTAATAATTAAAGGGTGCTGAGTTTTTGTCGTGATCAGCTGATAAATTATTGTTTTAACAATTAAAGTTCAGGTAAAAAAGAAGGTAATATATATAAAAATAATTAAAAAAAAGCTTACTTCTAAACCAAGCAATACAAAAGCAAAGTTTTTAGTTTCACTATAAGCAATTAATCTTTTAACTTCTGCTTGATTAAATCCTACTATTGTTCCAAGCATAATAGATAAAATAAAACAAGTATAGTAGATAAAATAAAACAAGCATAATAGATAAAATAAAATAAATAGAAAGTAATTCAAAAAAGGCTTTTAAATTTTAGAATAACAAAGTGTAGATAGTTTAGAAATTGAAGCTAATAATCTTACTTATTTTAAGTTACAGCCTCTGTTTACATCTGCTATTCAATAATGAAAAGAATTAAGACCATTTTTAAATAATAAAAGTGATATAATTAAAATAGGACCGATTGAATAAAGATTACTATGACCAACCGAATAAAGAAGTTTAAATTCAATAGAGGAAAAATTCAGAATAAAAATATTTTCCCTAATAAAAACACATTAGACGAAATACTGCCTAAAATGAGATATTCTAGACTTGATTCTAAACTTTTTCTATAAAAAAAAAGATTATACAAACAGAAAAGCTTTAAATATCATATAACATAACAATGTCTAATTTATTGTTTTATATTGAAAACTTTTATAAATTAAGACAACATAAAAATAATAAGAAAGCTTATAGATTAGATATTTTGATTAAGTATAAAGTCAATGTAATGAAAACTATAATTGTGTTTAACAGTAAATAGTTAATCATTATAACATTGTAACAGTAAAAGTAGTCAAACTTTTTCTTATACCAATCTGTCTTTTTCACAAACCTTATCAGTATAAGCTAATATACAGAAATATTCAAACTGCATATCCAAAACATATCAAGAAGCTCAAAAGAAAAATGCTGAGAATTAATAAAATGAGAATTATCAATCTTAAAAAAACAACTTTTCAAAAATATTGCTGATATAGCTACATACAAACCACGAAAACCTGAGGCTGCAAAGAAAGTAGAACCATAAGTTGAATCAGAAAAGTAAAATGATAATTCAAAATATTCTTAGGTTTGAAGGATTTTTAAGATTAACCCTAGTAATATTGATAAGAAAAGTGTAAAAGTAAGTGAGATTGTTTCTTATCTTCTTTCTATTAAATTATGATGAGCTCATATAATACTAACACTTGAAGATAAAAGTGTTACCATAAAAGTGACTTCCTTCGCACAAAAACTTGGCTTATTTGTAATTTTCATCTATAAAAATCTGCTTTAAACTTCTATTATATGGATGTAAACTTGCAAATCATTTATTTAAGATATCTAAATTCTATTTTAATTGTTAAATTTGTTTTTACAAATTAAGTAGTTTTTCAAGATTGTTTAAAAAATGTGCAAAGTTAACCAGAGGGCTGGGTAACTGTACATCATTATCAAAATTACAAAAGCTTTATGATATGTGTGCAAAATTAGTGAATTTTATCGTTTTCAACCGATAGTTACATCAGGTTTAAAAATAGGTTTTACTTTACTTATTTTGTATTATTTTTCTTTCATCTATTTTAACTTTTTTTTATAGTAATTTTTCTCCTTCTGTTGAAATAGGAGTTACTTGACCCTTTTCTATTCCTTTTTTAAATACTGCACCGTAAAAGTGCCTTAAAACCTTGTAAACTGTTGGTAACTTGCACAACAGTATTTCAAAGATGTTTTACTCTCTAGCAACTAAAAATTTGAACAATAAATGCAATTCACTTTAAAATCTAACAGTTTGTTCTTGTGTCAATAGAAAACTCATGTAAAATAGTTTTATAAACACTATTTCTGGTAACACAAGCTGTGTTTTCTAAACAGAGTATTAAAAACAAAGACTATTTCTTGCAACTTTTATCAGTGCAGTACATCAGAATTGAATTCAAAAGTTCATAAACTGTTTGAAGTGTTTATTACAGTATTGAAAGAAAAGCATGATTGAAAGCCTGGTAAACCATATATTTTTCCAAACTAGAGGAGTCTGACTTTTTTAAATGTACCATTCAACTAAGTCGTTTTGGATTTCTAATCTGTAAAGAAGATTTACATCATATAACATATATTTATCTCCAAAGTTCTGGTAGAAAAGTAAAAGTTTGTAAAGTCTTTCTTGGCCTGATTTAATCAAGTCATTTTTACAAAGATACCTAAAGCTAACAAATTTGTGCCGAGCATAAGAAATCACGACCAAATGTTAATGAAGAATTTCCAAGAGAATATTTTCAATATCTTTTCAAAACCATACAAAAAGCTTCACTTGGCAACATATACAACTATGATGAAGCAAATCTAAATGATTACTTGACCATGACTCAAAAATATGCTTGGTAAAAAAGAGACAGTAAATACCCTTACAAATAAAAGAAGTACTTCCAAGACCAGTATTTTCATAATGATATCAGGCTACTCAGCAGGTGAAATTTTACCAGCTTTTGTTCTTTACAAGGCTACAAACCTTTGATCAACTTGGGGTGAAGGAGATCCTAAAGCTGCTAGATACCTCTTTGATTTGAACTAGGAGCTTTTAATGAGTAGTTTTTTTTATACAATTTTACCTTCTTTAAAAAAGAAGATAGGAGTTAAAGTTCTGTGAGTCAATAACTTATCCTCTCAAATCTCTCCATTGTTATTAAAGGCTGTGAAGAAAATAAAAAAGCGCCCAAATTAGATTTTTAATGAGCTTTGAACATTGTTGCGTTAATTTTGATTTTTTATTTTAAAAAAGGAAGTCTTTAATTGTTTTTGTTCAAAATTTACCCACATACAAGGGAACTTTTTTTACTAAGGTGAGGTCTTTGTGGAGCGTTAAAGTGCCACTTGATTCCTTTATAAGCTGTAGAGTTGCTTATTTTATTTTTATTTAAGCCGTTGGCAAATTCTTTTAGTTCAAGAGATCCACCAACAAAATTTGTTCCATTGTCCGTCAAGGCTTCCAGTGGTAATCCTCTTCTATTAACCATTCGAAAAAAGGTATTGAGGAATGAAGTTGTATCTAAATTTTAATCTCGAGATGTACTACTCGTGATAGTAAACAGGTAAACAAGCATAAGTATCTTTTTGTCTTGTACCTTGCATAATCAGAAACGGCCCAGCGAAATAAATGCCGATTCTAGCAAACGCACGTAGTGGTTCTTTTAAGCGAATTGCTGGCAGAGGGGCCATCAGTTGTTGAGCAGGTTTACATTTTCTTCTTCTACATTTGTTGCATTCAGTATCTTCTTCTACATTTTTGCTTTTGTATCGCGGATTTCTTCTCGTCCTCGTATAATCCAATATCGTTCTGATAATTTTGTTAGTAACTGATTTGTTCCCATTACATGATTTCCTTCTTCATGGTAATGTTTAACAACTAATTTTGTAACCGCATGATCTCTCGGCAAAATGGTTGGATACTTAACATCGTAAGGCAAGTAATAAGTATTTTGTAATCAACTACATGAGCGTGATAAGCCATCTTCATCAATTTGTGGATTTAAAGAAATAATTTTGCTTGATACTGATATTGTTTTTCTTTTTTTAAGGTTGTTTTACTCTTCTTTGAAGCTTTCCTGTTGAGCTTTAACAATAATTTCCTTTTCACTTTCATGATATTCATCAGCTGTTATATTACCTATCGTACGCAAATCAATTTTACATCAATAGTTATTTATAAATCGATACGTCCATCCGTTAACTCTGACCACTCTTTTCCAACATGAGAATTGATTTATATCAAGCAATTAATTTTCTACTTCAGAAGATAACACGAAATTCATTAACACAGCGTTTTTCTTTACTTCAGTTGAAGCTTCTTGTGCGATTTCAACGTGATTCTGAGGCAATTTTTCCTCTAAAGAATTAAGGAAACTTGGTCCATGCCACCATACATTATTGTTTTTTAACTCATTCACTGATGTTCCTCGGGATAACAAATCGGCTATATTAGTTTTTGTAGGTAAGTACCTCCATTGTTTTAGTTCAGTCTTTGGTTGAATGAGTCCGACGCGATTAGCATTAAATGGCTTTAGCTTTCGACTGTGATTCCTTATCCTTCATAAAACGTTAAGACTATCACACCATATAGTTACGTTTTTAATTTCAAGCTTCAAGGCCTCAACAATCTTTTCTGCAAGTCGTAAACCGAAGACAGCTCCAAGGAACTCAAGTCTTGGTATACTGATAGATTGCAATGGGCTTACTCGGGCCTTTGACATTATGATCACACAGGTCACTTCTCCTGTATCATACAAACAATGTTGATAAGCAACAACACCGTATGCTTTATAAGACACATCCTTAAAAACTTGTATGGATCGATTTAACTGTTGAAGTCGTTTGTAAACATTTAGGAAGATATTTTAGTTCTTGAAACCATTGATCGACATTTTTTAAAATCCTATCCGGAATTCGATCATCCCACTCAATTCCGTCAATCCACAACTATTGCATAATTATTTTTATGCGAATGATGAATGGTGATAAAAAAAACTCAATGGATCGAACAAAGTTGCCATATTTTTTAGCAAAAATCTTTTTGTATACACCGCATTTTCTTCAGTAGCGACAGAATGAAAAGTAAATCAGGTTTTGCTTTCCAGACAACTCCAAGCGTTTTCATGACAGGTAATTCTCCAGAATCTAAATTTATATGTTCTGCACGATCATTTTTGGGTGTTACTTTAAGAACTTCGACCGAGTTTGAAAGCCATTTTCCTGCAAACATTCCTGCTGAACTCCATAGTAGCGTAAGTTCTTTGTATAATTGAATTCCGGTTTTTTCATCAACTACAGAAATTATTGTATGGTCCATGTAAGTTGCTTCAAGAATAGCTTCAGAAGCTAAAGGAAATGTTTGTGCATACTTTCTTGCGTTTTCTTGTGTTACAAATTGAGCAATGAAAGGCGCTGAGTTGATCCCAAATACTGGTCGATTAAACTGAAACACATTAGGCTCAGCAGTTGGATCCAAATTTCTCCATAGAATTCGTTGGTACCTTCGATCATTTTTATGTATTCCGCTTCTTAAATACATTTCTGCTATATTACAAATTAAAGCGACTGGATATTTTCGAAATCGAAGTAAAACCGTTACAAAATCTTGTTAAAGTTTTGGTCCTTGAAAGATAAAGTCGTTAAGAGATTTACCATTGTATTTTGCAAATCCATCGAACATCCTTCTGACTTTTGTGGTTGATTTCTCGGAACGTAGAATTGGAAAATGTGGTAAGTATCAACAATCTCTTAGATTCTTTTTATCGATTTTCTCCAAGTATCCCTTTTCTAGATACTGCTTAATAATATTATTATACTCATCTCCGAGACTTCGGTTTTTCATTAGACGTTTTTCCGTGTTTTGTAATCTGCCAATGTATGATTATCATCCAGCTGTCTATTTTCTTTCCATGGCAAGAAAATAGACAGCTGGATGATATTTGCATCTTCTATTTCCTTTGCACTAGGTATCATTTTTGTAAAGTGTGTTTGAATAGACTCCAGCACCGCCAATACATGTCCATCCAAGCGTTGTTAGCCGGGCCACTGGTTCATTAAATTCTCCTCTGACTTCCTTAATCGCACAATGCAACTCGGTATAGTCCACACCAATTAGAATGTCAATTTTAGGTCCAATATTTGGGAATTCGATGTTTCTTAGATGTCTCCAACTGTTTGACATTTTTCTCCATATAACTGCTTTTAAGTTTCCAGTTACATTATTTATTGCAAACGTTTCCATGTTTTAATTGTTTTTCCATTGAATGATTCCAGCTGGAATTCTACCGGCATCGTTTCGAATGAATCAATTTTTCCATTTATTATGTTTACAGTTACTTTTTCTGTTTTACCCAGCAGTAACAACTCAGCCGCTACATCAGAATTCAGATACATCTAAGTACTTCCATTGTCAAGCAATGCGTTAACTACAACTTTTTTATTTCCATTACGAAAAATAACGGGCACCGTTCGCAGCGATATACAGTTCATACATGCATAAGAGTTTTCAAATACCAGGTCTTTTTTCTTGGGTTCTACAGAAATTCTGTCATTTTGACGTTTCTTCTTGTGAAGCAAACGATTATGAGTATCTGTACAGCCGTCATCCCACAAATTCTTGTGTTCGTGCATTCCTTTTACAAATGATTAGGATTCAAACATCTGAAGCAGAGTTTACATTTCTCAGCTGTTTCCCATCTTTCTTCAACAACTTGATTTTTAAATGCTGGGCACTCCCATATTTTATGATCGTTTTTGCAAACAGTACATTTCTTTATCCAATTCGTTTTCTTTTTTTCAGTCGTTGTCAGTATAGTATGAATTTCCTTTAGACAGTTTGCTACCAGTGCCTTTTTTTAAGCCATGAAGAGCATCTTTTGTTATAATTTGAAAATCTGCTTCTTCAACAAAAAACTTTTTTAGAGTTTTAATATTTTTGTTTAATCTGTATTCATGCATCCACTGTTTATATCTTATTAAGATCATCTCTGGAACCTTTTTTTGCAGTTAGTGGTAAATAGTTCCGTCACCAAGTTCTTCAGTTCTTTTCGCTTCTTTTAAGTTTGTTACTGCTACATCCAACAAGTCGGCAAAATTTTCCACATCTCTTGGTTGGTTTTCCCTTATAGGTTTGAAGTTGTTCAATTCATCCAAATACATGAGGACCTTTCTCCTCGTTCCGCCATATTTTCTTTCAACTCTTTCTTTCGCAGCGGCATAGGCTAACGATGAATGCCCATGTCCTTCAATTGCTTTTAATGCATTGTCGCATAAATATTGACGTTACTGAAGTAATTTATATTCAGTTATCGCTGGAGCTTGATTGATACATGCGTTGAATTAAGCTTTCCAATTTTCGTAGCTCTTTTTATCGATATTGAACGTTGGTAAAGAGACGCGTTTTAGTTGTTTCCATAAATCCTGTCCAATATTTATAGTCTTTTCATTTAAATCATTTGTTAAATTTTTTTTGTGGTACGCAGGCTATGGTCGATTTGATTGATTCATATTCGCTATGATTTTTTTCTTCGTCCTTTAATTTTTGAATACTCGACCATTGATCACGTTGGTGCTTCTTCGTTGTCAGTGTAGGTTATCGATCCAACCTTTCGTCAAAATTATATATTTCACTTCCATAGCACAATATCCATCTATTTACATGTTCTATCGCTTCCGTGAACTCGCCATTTATTCTTTCAATTTCTTGGTTGAGTTTTTCTAGATATTCTTTTGATTCCAGAAACTCGTATTTGTTTGATAAATCAACCATCACGTCAAGAATTTCGTTTTGTGTCTTTGTTAATTGACGTGTCATATTGCGTAACTCGTTTTTACATGTGGGATCGTCCAAAAAGCTGAATAATTTGATGTTTAGTTTGCGTAAACGTAGATTTAAAAATCGTTTTCTTCTTGTTTAATGCCGATACTTTGGACGGTTAATTGATCTTCCAACTGGTTCGTTAATTTCTGATTTCTTCTTTTTACCATTCTTCCGTTATGAAGAAAACTACTCTCTGCTACCAACTATATTCCGAAGTAGATCACGAATAATCCCGATTGTGTATTGTGAGAAGGGAAGATGAGAAAATTGTAAACATTATCTTTAAGTTTTTACCCGATTCAAACACGCTACATTCGAACGAAGAAAAGAGCGAGTCAACCAAAAACACCAGCTGGACACACATGTCTAATGACATGAAAAATGAATAAGTCCCACCATTACTGATTAAAACTGTTTTCGCAAACACGACTTGAAATGCAATTATATGATTTTAATTAGTAAAGTTCTAGAAAGTTCTCTAGCCACTCCGATATAAAGACTAATAAAAAGAAAACTAGTAAAACTTGTTTTAAAGAATACCATGACTCAGCAGTTTAAGCAAAAGAACTAAACGAACTTGAAAAATAAGAAATCTATTGTCTGGCCGAGAATTCAAAATAACACCTGCGGACAAATAGAAGAGGAACGCTCGAGAAAATCTTTTTGAGATTTTTTTTTTGGGCTCTTTTCTTGGGGAGATTTTCTTTGGGAGATTTTGATGAAGTGTTTTATTTTAAAGAGAGTTTTTGAAGATGTGTTAAGAAAAAGATTTTAATAAAGATTTCAAAGAGAAACTTTAAAATGGAAAAAAAAGCTTTAAGAGATTTTAAGGAGATTATATGAGAAAAGAATTTAAAAGAATTTTAAGAGATTTTAAAGAGATTTTAATGAAAAGAATTTATGGAGATTTTAAAGAGAAACTTATGAGGAGGGTTGGTAAGGAAACATATTTGAGTAACTTTCAATATGCGTTATTATGAGTATTAATGTATTGCAATATGTATGAGTTAATATTAAGAGAATATATTTGAGGATATTTATTAAGAAAAATAACTAAAGAGAAGAAAAACCAGTCGTAAGTATTTTATTTGTATTTTGATTAAGGTTACATTGTTATTAATATTATTATCATTACTTTATGCGTTAAAAAAAAAATTATGATTAAAAGTCTAATGCTCCTATCGCGCTTCTACCATATCTGAGTTACACACTGACAGTCCTACCTCACATTCTATCACATTCTATATTGCCCATTATTACGCAATGGATATGCCCTGGGACAGAAATTTGGTGCGATATGTAGGGAGCATATAGAGGCTTAGCTGTACAAGGTTTCCAACACAGTATAGTAAACCATACTCACAACTTCGTTGATTCAGCTACAGGGGTGATTACTAATAGAATCGAAGCAATGTGGCAACGAAGAAAATTAAAATTCAAAGCTATGTTTGGACCCACAAATCATGACATGATACTAGATTATTTTTTCAGTGTTCATGTGGGCACAGCCTTTTAAAAAACAGTCTCACTTTCATTTTTGGGATCAAGTTGCACATAATTATATAGTTTGATAACAGGAAGAAATACTCATAAATATAATACATTTATGAAAAGGAAAATTTATTTACTCTAACTTAACGTAAAGGAAGTAACGGAGAAATAAAAATTCTTGAATTGTTAATTTCTCCACTATTTCCTTAACAACCACTTCAGCAGTGGTTATATTAAATTTAAAGATAAAAAAAACTTAAAAAACGGTAAAAACCATGTTCAGTTTATAAACTAATTACATTTACTTTTTAATTATGCCATCGCGTTGAAAAAATGGCGAGTATTAGCGTTTTCGTTTGAGTTATTGATTTTTTCAGATTGAAATTAGAGTACGTTAAGTTGGTCTAAAATTACTGTTTCTTATACGTTTTCTTAGTTTTAAACGATAATCTTTCATAATCTGCAAAAAAAAAATAGTATGTATGGGTAGGGTGTGGAGGTGCGAAAGTAAAGTAGCGCCAGAACCCATATGTGCTGAAACTAAAACTTGTGTATTCCCATATCTGTTAGTGAAGATTTCAATTGCCTCTATATAATTTTCTGAACTAAGTGAAAGTCCTAAAATACTAACCAATTCTTGGCCAGATAAATATTTTTTAGAAAATTAAATTGATCTGCAAACCCTCAAGCCTACGAATTGATAAATTAAATTGGTCCCAGAAACTCTGCCAATCTACGGGGTTCCGATTAAAAACTTGCAATTCTAACTTTGGTAAAACACACTTAGATTGATTTAAACTTTTAACAGAACCTTTTTCTGATTCATTTATCTTTATACTTTTTAATTTTAGTGTCACTACAGCCATCAACACATGATAAAACTCAACTACTCTTGCACGCTCCGAAACCTCATTTTCAATTTCCTCTTGATCTAAATTATTTAATTTTTCCGTATCAATATTGTTTAATCTCTCGTAACTCTCGCTTAAATTACTTTTTAAACCAATAAATTTGGCATGGTTAAACTCCTCACTCTCTGATTCCTCTCTTAAATCGCTCAACAAATTTCAAAAACTTACTCGTAATGCTCTCCTTCTCGCTACTTTCCTTCCTAATGCGGCTGCCATTTTTAAATAAATATGCACAACAGCTCAGAATAAAATCGAATTTTCGTCCCAATCAACACTTCAACAACTAAATGCTAATTCTATCAAATCTTTCCAAACAAATCACAAAAAATATTCTCAACTTACTCCAATGTTCAACAACTCAAACTTTTCTTAACTTTTGATAAACTTCTTTCTTTAATCTTTAAATTCGATATCTCTTTATAGTTTTTTATCATGCGCCATGTAGAATCTCGAGGGTTGAAAAAATGATCACTTTACTTTGGAGAGACTCTTTCACTGGTACAAAATAGAAGAGACCTAAGCTGCTCCACCAACAGAATATATGATAAAAAGAGGTCTGTGGAGAGCACGCACGAATAAACTAACCATTAACAATAATTAAGTTACAAATGTCACTTTTAACAAAACCTGTTTACAATTATAAATGTCACTTTCAACATGCTCCTTTACAATAATTAAATTATTAATGTCACTTTTAACATCTCGTACAGAATATAGATTTCTTTTTCTTCAAGTTCGTTCAGTACTTTTGTTTCAACTTCTGAGTCATGGTATTCTAAAACAGGTTTTGCTAGTTTTCTTTTTGATTAGTCTTTGTCTCAGAATGGCTACAGAACTTTCAAGAACTTTACTCATTAAACTCATATCATTTTATTTCTAGTCGTGTTTGCGAAAACAGTTTTAAACAGTTTTAACGGTGGGACTTATTCATTTTTTTATGTAATTGAACATGTGTGTCCACCTCAGTGTTTTGGTCGACTCGCTCATTTCTTTTTTCGAATGTTTACGTTTGAGTCGGGTAAAAACTTAAAGATAATGTTCATAACTTTCTCATTTGAGTAGACATTGATTCGCGTTTTCAATAAATGTTTTAAACCGTGTAAATATATTCTGAAATACTCCAACAATATAATGTCATGCATATACCTTCATTTACATATTCTTTTAATAAATTTCTTAATAATACAAATAAAATATATTACCCCTCACAGATAGTTTAATATAAACCTTGAAAACGTAAGGTGAAAAATGGAAAAACAAAATAAACAAATCATCTCAAAAATAAGATGCGTAGGCACTGAGTAGCTAGGGCTAAAACCTTAAAAAGTGCCTTGAGAAAATTTAAATCTTAAAAGGTGAAATGCAAAACTCCATTAACTAATTTAAAATCTCAATATTGCATTTCACAAAAAAAATATTGCTAATCATTGTAATTGATATCGATATTGGTGTCATCGTGTCACCATCATCATCATCATCATCATCATCATCATCATCATCATCATCATCATCATCATCATCATCATCATCATCATCATCATCATCATCATCATCATCATCATCATCATCATCATCATCATCATCATCATCATCATCATCACCATCATTATTTCGATGACACTTCTTTTTTCCGCTATCATATTGGAATGATAAGAATACGGAAATGAAACGATACTAGGCACCGCCGATTCGGCTCGTAAAATCCGCAAAAAACTAATCCGGCTTATTTTGAGGATTAAAACAGTCAGTTCGTAAAAATTTTTCGGATTGATAATCCGAAAACTAATTTACGAACCACTAGCGAATTTTTTTTTCTTTGCGGATTCACTTCGCTGTTCGGATTATTAATCCGAAAATTTTTACGAATCAGTTTAACTTTAATTCGCTTAACGAATTATACGAATCGCTTTCCGTTCGCGTCACCATTAAATGGTGTGGTCCAAAAAAATTACATTTTTATTATGTGCGCGTCCTTTAAATAGTGAATTTCTTTTTTATTTTCAATCAGTCCTTTTTGGAAATCTTAACCTACAACAATTCGTTCAACAGATCAAGTCTACTATTCTTCACCTACATTTATTACGGTAAGCCATTGTTATATTATTTTGATTTAAAAGTTAAGAATATTTCAAACTGAATTTTTGGGTTTTTTTTTTTTTTTTTTTTTTTGTGGATCGAATTCCTTTGCGAAATATTTCGCATTGCGGATTGCTTCAATTAGTGGATTGGTCCGATAAAATTTATATTGTTATATTTCTTCCACTTAAATATTAACAGAAATAAAAATAGAAATAGAAATAAAAACTAGTTTGAAAAATTGTTACGTTCATTTCAATAATTAAGGCAAATAATTAGTTCTTTTATTGAAAACTTTATGCATGCCTCTAAAATATCATTTCTTGTTAAGACTAATATTAAGGAAAATTTTCAAATAACATAATAAATAATTAGTTCTTTTTTCTTAATCACGTTTTATTAAGGCAAATATTAAGGAAATATTGAGGCAAATATTTCAATAAAAAGTTCGTAAACCGAAAATGTGATTTGATCCGTGTTTTCGAATTTTTAATCCGAAAAGTAATCCTTATTAATAATCTGATCCATTTTTGTGGATTTTAAATTCAATAAATAATCCGAAATATTCGTCCGATCCGATATGGCAAACTTAATCCGATTCGTTTCCTTTTTTTTATTTCACTTTCTTTTTTCTTTTCAGATGCCTAAGCTATCTAGTATTTGGGAATTCTCCAACAATGTGGAGGAAAACAAGGCAAATTGCAAGGCCTGTGGGAAAATATACTTAATCAATAAAAGCACCACAAATCCTTTAAGGAACCATTTGAAAAGAGTCCACTTGAATTTATATAAAAAATTAGAAAGGAAAGACAAGCAAAAATTAACAATACCAGACATTTTTGATGAGGTTGCCTCTGAAGACTCAGATTTTGAACAAACAAAAGAAAGAGGAAAAAAGAGGAGATGTCCACAGACACAAAAAGATACACCAGCATCGTCACAGCCTGGACCAAGTGGAACTTGTGGAACTTCCAACACACAGACACGGCAAGGCAGAAAACAGGCTACCAAACCTGAATAGGAAGTTACTGACATCAATCAAATAAGAACTGTTGTTGACATTACTAAATGGGTGATTGAGGACACTCAACCATTTTCTATTGTAGAAACTAACGCATTCACCCGGATGATGAAAACTGCAACCAACGGTCAATTCAGAGCCATTACAGCAAAGAATATATCTACAAAATACATTCCTCTCCTTTTTAAATTCATCAAGAAACAAGTAAAAAATATTTTCAATACAGACAAGTCAAATCTTTACGGAGTGGCCTTTACATCCGACGTGTGGACCACTGATCACACCAATTTGTCTTTCATGAGCCTTACACTCCACTATATAGATTCAAAGTTCCAATTAAAGCGCTTCTTGGTGGAAATGTCCTACTTCCCCGAACAACATACTGGCGACAATATTGCCAAGAAGCTCAATAAATCTATCAACAAACTTGAACTTGATTTTGGAGTCAAAACCTGGATAACAGTCGACGGTGCAGCTAATGTCCAAGCAGGTGTTAGGATTTGGGGTTCAAACAGCAATTTGGTGTGTCAACCACCGTCTAAATCTAGTTGTCAATGGTGCTGTCAATGATAAAAGATGTCCAAAATGGTCAATTCTCAACCACAAAATAACAAAATTAGTCGGTCACTTCAACCAGTCCTCTCAAAAAGCTATGACTTTAGTTAATGCTGCCAAAGCCTCAAATAACTCCAGAACGAAGTTAGTACAGAGATGCCCCACAAGATGGAACTCTGACCTCCATCAAATGGAGTCTGTGGTGGATCTTCTTCCGGCGATGCATTCTTTAAAGAATCCGAACCCTACTGTTTCTGGAGGTTGTAAGTTGACAGATCATTCAATCTGTCACCCAATAATGTCAAGGCTGGCCAGAAAAACCTCTGTATACCTACTGCATCATCAACATCTGAAAGAGTTTTCTCAGCAGCAGGGAATATATACAGCTCTAGAAGAACCAATCTTTCAATCTCAAAGGTTGAGATGTTGGTATATATAAAAGAAAAACACTAAGCAACTCAGTAAAATTCAAGAGCGTGTGAGGCCAGGAAATGAATTTGGAAAATGATTAACTTTCAGTGTGATTTTGACTTTTTTTTATTTCTTAACAAGATAATCATTTCGTTTCATTCTATATTTGAATATTATAAATAAATAAAAATGAATCTTATTTCAAAAGGATTTTTTATTCTGAGTCCGTATAAATCCGTAAAAATAATATCGGTTCGGATTCCAATTCGAAAAAAATTTTTCGAATTGCAATTCGATCCGAAAGTATCGAATATAATCCGAAAAAATTTTCACGAATTTTTTTCCGATACATTATTTTCGGATCAAATCAATCCGTAAGTAATTTGAACCGTTTAGCATAGATAATTCGGTGCACAATCCGCAAACCGATAAACAGTAATGAATCGGCGGTCTCTACTTTTATTTACTTTCCTTAAATTTCCTTAAAGTTTGGTAAACCTGGAACAAAATAACAAAACGAATAATTTATTTGTTATTAAACCTATATTGTTTAATTTCTGATCGTATTCTTGTGTTTTAACTATTCTTCCGTTTTCTGCTACTTTACTTAATACAGTATAGTCTTTCATGAAACATTGTGTTTTTATAGTCGAGTACAGCTTAGTTAATGGTGACTCTAAAATGCTATTCTCCTGACAAGAGTTAGAAATTATATTTCCTTATACTTGGTATTTTGTAAGGGTCTGCGTATCGTTTCATTTCTGTATTGTTATCTTTCCGATATGATAGCGGAAAAAAAGTGTCATCGGATTGACGAGTTCCGGTGTATACCGAGATTTAAACTAACTACAATACCGAATAAAATATTTTTACCGATGTTTTGTCGTAATTATTACGATGACACTTTTTTTTTTCCGCCATCATATTGGAATGATAACAATATGGAAATGAAACGATACGCAGACCCTTTGTATTTTGATAAAGATTGTGAGTATTAAAATGCTTGGGGGATACGATGTTTAGATTTCAAGTAAAGTTTTAAACTGATTTTCTATTTTGTTTACAAGTTCACTGACAAGTGCTTTAGCTATATTAAAATTATCAATATCGGTTCATGATCGGTATTTTTCCTTCAAAGAAGAACTATTGGAATGAACAAAAGGAGTTGCAAAAGTAGAGCAGTCATAGCTAGGCTTCTACCCAGACAGCACACGACACTGGGCCAGAATTCAACACGCCGTGTTGACTATTTTATTAACGGGCCAGTACTGGCGCGAGTCTGGCAACCTTCTGGCGAGCAATCGTATGCCATCGTAATGGCATTTCTTATTGGGCCAACACTGGCCCGATTGTGGCGGCTACAGAGTTTCGGCCGAATGTCGTTTTGCCGCAATCATCTTAATTTTGAATGTTCTCTACGTTATCCATGATGATATAATGGAAGCGAAACTAAAGGTTTACAAAGTGTATTTCGCAAACTTTTTGCTTTTGCTGTGTTTAAACTTTGACGTCTAAAACTAGGCTTTTGCAAAAAGGCAATTTATGGTTTACTAGAATGGATAGAGTAAAGTGAAACAAACTTTCTTTGTTAAATTGAAATTGCTATGATATAGTTTAAAGTTCGAATAAGAGGTTTTCAGTGTTCTTTTTACCCCACTCTCAGATTATGCTTCCCACTTTAAGGCTCAAATCAGAGAGTATTTCTTATTTTTGTCGGAAATGTCGAACTTATTTGCCTCGCTTTTTTTTTTCTCTTGAATTTGTGATTATTTTTTTTTTCGCGAACGTCCTAGTTATAAATTCTCTTGTTTTTGATACCTAAATCGCATTTTGTTTAAAGGTATTATAAATAAAAGCATCTTAAAGTTCATGAAAAACTATTGATTTCAGAAGTTGGAAAGAAATATTAAGTGTGTAGTTTTAATGAGCATTTTTGAGAAAGCATTTTTAAACAGTCAGTTATGTAAAGCTACTTTAACTTATATTCATCTTATTATTTTTATTATTGTTGTTGTTACAAATAGTAACAACATATGATAATAAAAATAATAAGACCATACCTTTAGTTGACCATACCCAAGTGATATACAATCTTATTTTAAACCTTTTCTAGATATATCAAAAGAAGTAAACTTATATTCCTAACTATTATCTCATTACTGGATAAATAATGAGTCTTCATGAGGAGTATTTAAAACACTTATGTAGAAAGTGTGGCTTCATAATAAAACTGGATAGTCACTATCAATTAAAACCTGTTGTTATCTTTAAACAAGCAACTCTTAGTTTTTACAAGCTGGATGTAACCTTAGACAACTAAAAAGTTCATCCTGAATATTTATGCAAATCATGTTATATGGTCTTACACAGGTTAGATTTAAAATCAAAAAAAGGCTTTGAAGTTGAGAGGAATGATAAATTCTTCACTTTTTCTGAACACACAGAAAACTGTTATGTATGTAACACACTCACAAGAGTCGGAAGAAATAAAAATGTACATGTGATAAGTATTCATCAACAGTTAAAAGCATTTGCATCAAAACATAGTTTTGACTGTTTCAATGAAAATAACAAAAATTATTTTGTAATAATTAAAATCTTTAGTTATCGCCAATCAAATGGCATGTGGAGACTAACTATTTTAAATCACGAAGTGCCATTATCCATTAATATAAACAAATCTCTTCCAGATCAACTAAATCTTCAATCTGCTAATTTTATATTCTCCAACATCTCATGTATCTGTAAAGATAATAATGACTTCCACTAACTTTTTTTCTAATCATAAATAAATTTTCTGATTTTAAAAATTTCAGAAGTGCATCAAATGAGGATGTTGAATCATAGGCGCCGAGTTCACGGAGCAATAGGGGCAGTGGCCCCCCTGGAAATTTACACTAATAATATATTATCACAGATTATCATGAGGGCGAGAGCATTTATTCGCCCCCGTAATAATCCGTGATTATATATTATTTGTATAAATTTCTGGGAGGGGAGGCACTGCCCCTGTTGCCCCCGTGAACTTGGCGCCTATGGTTGGAATAATTGAAACAAAAGAAGGCAATACAGTTGAAAACTTTAAACCCAGCTAGCACGTAACGTTATTTCAACGTTACGATTTGGTTGAAATATGATTGAAAAATAACGATCTAAGTTTCAACGTTATTTCAACGTAAATTTAACAGTAAAAACAAACGTTGAAAATTTCCACGGCTTTTCAACGTTTATTTTCAGTTATTTTCTGACATAGATGCTTTGTAATAAAAGCAATTAAAAATTTACCGACACAAATGTAATTCAAGTTTCAAATTATGGTAAATATACACTGTACTATGAATAAGTTTTAGCCCACTTATTAAAACTCGTGTTTTTTTTAACAGATTTTGAATAATAGTTTCCGATTATTTTTTTATATAAAATAATGTCTAACTTCAAACAATACTAAACACTATTTTAACAAGGAAAAGCAATATTTTTCAAAATTTTACATAGATTTTTGTATTTAGATATCTAATGTGTTTATTTTTATTGTATGCTGATCTAAACCCAATTCGTATCAGCTCGTTTGTTTTTAGTTTGCTCTTGCATTTTTGTTTATTTATTGCTGCGAAGGCTTCATATCAGATGATAGTGCAGTTTACAAAGATATTTCATAGATACTGTGTGTTTAATATTATTTTTTGTTTTTCTAAGAGCGAAACTTCTTCTAATTTACGGTGTTTTTTTTGTTTTTTTTTCCTTTTGTATTATTACTTTTATTGCTATTTAAGTAATAAAATGGGTAAAAATCCACTACTGGAACATAAAAAAATGAAGAAGGTTATTCTCAACGATAAATTGTCCAAAAAACAAAATATTCAAGGACAGCCATTAGAGAAATTGTAAAAAAGTTTAAAAACACGGGATCTCTTGAGGATAAAAATCAAAGTGGAAGACCTCCAAAGCTTACAAAACATGACATAAAGTATTTGAAAAATTTGTCTCTGCGAAATCAGAAAAAAACCTCCAGTGAACTAGCCCAAGACATTCAGGCTGCGACTGGGACAAATGTTTCCTCATCTTGCATTCGATAACATTTGCTAAAAGCTGGGTTAAGAGGGTGTGTTGCAGTTCGAAAGCCTTTACTACATCATGACAATAAAGAAAAAAGACTTAAATATGCAAAACAGCATAATAATTGGACGCAAGGAATGTTAAACCGTGTACTATACACAGATGAATCAAAACTTGAATTGTTCAGTAGCAGAAGATGACAGTATGTAAGAAGAAGGGTAGGAGAGGCTTATCGCCCTGATTGTCTACATCCAACAATCAAGCATGGGGGAGGTTCTGTTTTAGTTTGGGGTTGTATTTCATCATCTGAATTAGGTGATTTAATCAGAATTGATGGCAAACTGACAGGAGAACAGTATAATGAAATTTTAAGACACCATGCAATACCATCTGGAATGAAACTAATTGGTAATAATTTCATTCTACAGCAAGACAATGATCCCAAACATTGTTCCCGAGTGGCCAAAAAATATTTATAGGACATGTGTGAGGAGGGAGTTCTCGAAGTAATGAACTGGCCTCCTCAAAGTCCAGAGTTGAACATTATTGAACATGTTTGGGATTATTTGGATAAAAAAAAGGCTGAATATAACCCCAAAAATGTCGAAGAATGTTCTCGAATACTAAAAAGAGAGTGGGACAATATTCCATAAAATTTCGTTACAAATTTATATGAATCAATTCTCAGGAGATTCGCTTCAGTAATCAACGCAAAAGGCGGACATACGAAGTATTAATTGTTCTTTCTTTTTGTATCATATTTTATCAAATTATTTCTAGATATTTTTGTTTGTAATATATGTGTCTATAAACCTGATTTTTTTTTTACTTCATAAGTCCTTTATATTTTTAAGATAAAATCAAAAATAATTATAAACTTATGGTAGGCTAAAACTTATTCACAGTACTGTGTATATATATATATATATATATATATATATATATATATATATATATATATATATATATATATATATATATATATATATATATATATATATATATATGTATATGTATATGTATACACATACATATATGTTTTATTTGTGTGATGTATGCTTTATCGAAAGAGTTGCTATCTTGGACAATAACGAAGTAAATTGGTTCAATAATAAGTTGTTTTTTCCCCACTATTTATTGTTAAATGTTTACACTCGCTTGTAAACAATGTGAAGGTTAAAATGCACGAATATCTTACTGTAACGTTTTGAGATCTCTGTCTGACAAATTCATCCATGTTTATCTGCATTCTCATGTCATGTTTCACACAACTTATACAGGTTATTTTGGAAAACTTAGGTTATCAAGTCAGAAAAAAGTTTTTTTTGTTGAATTTTTTGTTCAATTTAGAACACCGTTTATAGTTGTTAAAAGCTAATAAGTTGTTTTCATTTAGATGCAGTTACCCAATGTTTTAAGATAAAAAAACGATGTACGACGGTATATTGCAGATTGTTTGAAGTTTGCACCATATCGTTTGGATGTTGGAAAGCGAGCATCAAATCAAGAGGAGAGTGTGGTGACAGAAGGTGATACAGAAGATGTTGATATTTATGATCAAGAATGATTTTATCAAGATCGTTTTCCAAAATATTTTTATTTTGTATAATTTTTTGTTTTAAAAATGTTTAAATTATCTTTGTGGTTTTATTTGCTTTCATTTACAGTTTAGTTATCTGCATTTGCAAAATGACAAATGGGCAGATCATTTGTGAAACTATAATAAGATATATAAAATCAACTATTGCAGTCTTTATATTGTATTGAAATTTGATAGGATTTGTTAATGGTCACAATTTAGCTTGAATTAGTAAAGACTTGGATAAACTTTGAAAAAATAGCACATACAATGATTCTTATCACCCGCACATTATTTCTTATCTATGCAATATTGTTATTAAGAGTAGAATATTCTACTCACAATAACATTATTGTACATATAAGAAATGTTCATTGAACCAACGCTAAATCAACGTTAATACAGCTATTCATGAAACGATAACAGAATTTTAAACGATTACAGAATTTTAAGATCTAATCTTCAGTTTTTCTTGAATAAAAATCTAACGGAAAAAGATTTCAAAATAGTTTTTTTTCTAATTTGGTATATAGGTTATTTGTTAATAAAATTAAAAAAAGTAGGTTTCGACTCATCACTGTTTACTCAGAAATTTCATGAAAAGGTAGGTGATACAAATTAAGAGGTGTCAAAAAAGTTTAAACGATTTCTTTTAGGATCAATTATTTGCTAATTAATTGATAAATCCGGGGCGAAAATTTTTTTTATTTTTAAATGAAGTCAAAATGAGTCAATTACAATCAAAAAGTTTATCGCAACATCATCAGGCAGCTTTTAAGTTTTAAAAAATCAACTTGAAATATTGTAAATTTCAAATTATTTTCAATTGCGTGCAAATGGGTTACAAAGCAGTTTCTAGTGAGATCAAGTGGCAAGTTATCGGTATGGCGAGGACCAAAAATCACACAAACGTTCAAATAGGCAAAATACTTCGCGCTTCTGAATCTTGCGTTCGAAAAACCATCAAAACCTGGGAACTTACCAAGGGCATCTCCGACATGCAGCGTACTGGGAGACTATCCAAACTCAACAACCGTGACAAAAGTGGTATATTCAGAATGAGCAGAGAAAACCCCAGACTCAGCTACAAAAAGCTTGCACAAATCTTCAACGACTCAAAAAATAATCCAAATGTTAGCAGAGAGCTCGTTAGACGAACATTGTTGGACAATGGTAATGGAACGTAAACAGCTGCTAGAAAACCTATTCTTTCAATCATGGATAAACGTAAACAACGAGTGTGGTCCAAAGAAAGGCCGGACTGGTCTGTAGAACAGTGGGCAAATGTTATTTGGAGTGATGAAGCTAATTTTCAAGTCGTAAACCGCAAGGGAAGAATGTGAAAAGATTTGCAACTGAGAAATATTCAGACAGGTTTTTGCAACATCGTCGACTAGGCGGTGGAGGTTCGGTTGGCATCTGGGGATGTTTTTCTCACAAAGGTATAGGCTTCTGTGAGCTGTACAAAGGCCGAATTAATCAATACAACTACAAAAACACATTGGAAACGTGTTTAAATCCATAATCAGACACTTGTATGGCAAAAGCAAGCAATTCATCTTTCAACAAGACGGGGCTTTAGCTCTCACAGCTCACTCAATCAAAGAATATTTTTAAAAAAAAAGTTCAATGTGATGCCCTGGTGCCCTAGATCACCAGATCTCAACCCAATTGAAAATATTTGGTCTTGGATCAACAATCAACTGACATACTATGAAGTTCAATCAACTCAGCATTTAAAGCAACTTTTGAATGAGTACTGGCTGAAGGTACCTCGCGTGATGTGCATGAAATTAGTTGAATCAATGCATAAACGAGTTTATCTTTGGTATAAAAACAAAGGAGGACACTTTAAATATTAATTTTGCTTTTTTTTTAAATTTTTTGTTCGAATGTTGCAATTCGTTTAAACTTTTGTGCTTCTTATTTTTCCTATATGATTTTTTGTAATTGTTTTTTTCTAACTAAATATTAAAATTTTTATAATATGTTGATACTCATTTTAAAGCTAATTACTTTTTCTTTAATAAATAAAAAAATTAATTCGATATCATTTTACAGTTTTTTTTAATTAAATAAAAACCAAACATACTTGATAAAAATTCTGCAATCGTGTAAACTTTCGTGAATAGCTGTATAACGTTGATCTGTGGTTTGTTTTCAACGTTTATCTAACGTTTGGTTTCAACGTAGATTTGCGTTTCCATTTTAACCAAAAATTAACCGTTTTTCATCCTTAAATTTCAACATTTTTTCGACGTTTTTTCAACGTTGATGTGCTTGCTGGGTAATAATGATCAGTTTTTGGAACTGTAGTTAATATATTTTCTGATAATAATGTTAATGTTAAAACTGAACTTGATCGTATTTAAAATCTTAGTAATGATAATGATGAAATATTCTCATTAGATTTGACTGCCCTATTATCTGATTGGGCTGTTCAGTTTAGTGTTAATCTGACTGCTTTGTCATCTTTACTGTGGTTCTCTGTTTGTTTCATCCTGATTTGCCTATTTAAAAAACTCAACACAATTTTATAGTTGCATATCGAGCAGGTGGTGATAATTTTTATTTTGGTTCAGCAATTAGTTTAACAAATATTAAATCATGTTTATGATAAAATTTAAAAATTTTCAGCTCTTTATGTGCAGTTGATTATCGATGGTTTGCCTTCGTTTAAAAGTAGCAAAATATCATTTTAGCCAGGTTTGTGTCTTTTTCAAAGGTTTTAATTTTAAAAAAACCTGTGTGATTCAAGTCTGTTAAGAATCATATTTAGTATCACACTTAGATAAAGTTAAACACATTGCAATTTTAGATGACAGAATTCTCAAGTATGTATTTAAGACGACTTACAGAGTTTCATTTTAGACCAGTTTAAGACAACTTTAAGATGTCTTAAATAAGCCAACTTTAAGAGGTCTTAAATAAGACGACTTATTGTGTTTCATTTGAGACCAGTTTAAGATATCTTTAAGATCAATTTCAAGACATCTTCAATTTGTCTATAAGACGATTTGTTGCTGGGTGGGATCAGTTTAAACTAATTACAACTGCACAAAACATAATCCTATTGTACAAATATGTAAAAGATTTAATGAAATGAACAATTTTATGAAGTTGTCTTCAACCATTTCTAATGAAGTAAAGGCAAATGTGAAAGACGGTTGTTTTTTAACCAATCATGGTGTGGTTTTAGTAAAAGAATATTTAGGAGGAGGAAAATATTGTTGCTTCTATACATAATTATAAATTAAATGAATTAAATAAAATAAATAAATTAAATAAATTAAATAAATTAAATAAACTAAATAAATTAAATAAATTAAATAAATTAAATAAATTAAATAAATTAAATAAATTAAATAAATTAAATAAATTAAATAAATTAAATAAATTAAATAAATTAAATAAATTAAATAAATTAAATTATACGTTAGTATTACAGTAAAAAGGCTTTTAATACTTACTTTGACATTTTTCTAAATTCAAAATCCATTGATGTTTACGTTTTGAGAAATGATTGAAAGAGTATTATTTGTATCAAAGATATAAAAACTTCAGTGATAAAGTGTTCATGTTTTCCTGTTGATAAAGGATTTGTTATTTTACGATTGCAAAATAATTTTTACTTGCACTTTACTGGAAAACCTTTGCATTTCCTTAGGATTAGAAATTCTAGATGACATTAACTTTGAGGACAATGTTGAAGATGATGTACATGGTGTTCAACCTAAATTAACTGAAACCAACCAAATTCAAAGAAGAACACAAATCAAAAACTATATGTTTGCAAGTCGAAGGCGATGATATATTTTTAAAATGTTGCATGGGTGCCCGCAGGATATTTTGTTTTAGATATGACACTTTTAGGCATATAAGCTTAAGTATGTTCATGTTTATGTCAAATAAGATTGATTTGCAAATATAAAGAAGTGATTGGAGTCTGAGAACAAGAATACACCAAAAGGTTTATAGAAAAATATGCTTTGATAAAGATTTGTAATTAAGAAAACTTGGTTTATTAAAAAAAAAAAATCAACTCGGTTGTTTTTTTTGCGTAAGTTCAGCGCAACTTATGCGCAACCCTAACTTTACGGAAATGCTGCGAAACATTGGTGAATACTAAGCTTAGGCATCTCGAAACGTTTCCGGAATTTTCAATCAAGATTTTTATTTCGAGATGATACGAGAAGTTACGAGATTGGGTATTGAAAATTCATCAAAAAATCTCGAAAATTTCGAGATTTTTTTGAGTTTTTTTTCGAGAGTTACGAGATTCTTTTCGAGATTAGTTACTAGAATGTCGTATTTACTTCATTTCGAGATAGAGCGAGAATTTCGAGATATTACGAGTTTCTCGTAATGACTCGTCAAAAAAAAGGGATAAACTAGTTAATCCGTACAAAGTACGCATTTTTGGGACAATTGACGCGACAGCTGAATTATTGTTTAATTGTTTTTTTTGCAATGTAAACAGAGCTTAAAATTAAAAAACTTTAAAAGTTTAATGAAATTAGTTAAAATTTTATTAAACATATAATATCTTTGTTATTCAACAATATTATCATCTTTTTTACAAAGAATCAGGTTAGAAAACACTTTATTACTATATATTTTTATAATTTTTTGTTTATTTTGTTGTCTTTTTACTTTAGTTCATTACTTAAAAACTTTTTTTAGGTTTTTAACAAGATGACAAAGTTAAAAGTTAAAAGTGAATGATGTCAGTGAAATAAACATATTATATTTACACATACAAGTTTGCATTGTCATGTAGATGAAATGTCGTATTGAAGTAAATGTCCTATTGAAGTAATTGGAATACAAATTTTGGTAATCATTTTCCGGGAAAGTGCAAGTTTTCTTTTGTAGTTCCTGGAACTTTTTAACGATCGGACGTATTTAATTATTGTCATGGAAAATTTTTTTTTGAATTTTTTTTTTGACTTTGATAGTGATATTTGATTTACATACTTTTAGTCTGACAAAATTGTTCGTCCAAGGACATAAATATGGAAGCACTTTACTGAGGAAAGAGTCATCGAGAATGGCAGTGAGAAAGTTTTTGCGAAGTGCAACATTGACAATTGTGGCCATGTCTCCAAGCTTACAGATGGAAACACCAGTGGTATGAGGCGTCACATGATTAGTTCTCACTCAGTGATCTGGCTAGCTTTGGAAAAAGAAACGGCAGAGAAAAAGCGTCAAGGAGATGTTGCCTATCAGAATTCTAGAGCAGGCGAATTGGTGTTTTAAATCATTTTTATTAATCTTTATTAAACTACTTTTATTGAATATTAATTATTTGTTTTGTTGGTTTAAGATTTTTTGTTGATTTGTTGTTTTTGTTGAATTGTTGATTTAAGATTTTTGAATCATTTTTCTTTTGTTTATTTACGAATCCAAAACCTTTATAGTTTTTACAAAAAAAGGTACTTATTATTACTTTTTTTAATTTTTAGTTATACGACGAAGATGAGCGATACGAGCAAGAGCAAAGAGGACATACACCTAAAGTCTTAGATAAAGGCATTAAAAAGAGGAAGCTGGTAGGACCATCAACACCTGAGAAAGCCAAAAACATTGATGCATTCATGAAGAATAAGCCGCAGGACAAAAAGCAGCTACGAGGAGACATAGAAACTTCCAAGATCTTGGCCAGATGCAACCTTATCTTAAATCTGGTAGAAACTGAAAAAAGAGTCGAATTTTTCACAATGAGGACTGCCAATGGCTGCTTAGGTGGGCATAGAAATAGTGTTTTGTTATTTTAATCAAAATTTAGGTACAAAAACGAACAAAAAACCTTTTGTTCCAATAGTTTTCAATATATTTGGAAAATTAGAAAACTTGTCTCGTAATATCTCGAAAAACATTGAAAAAATATTTTATATCTCGTTAATTTCTCGTTATTCTCGTAATATTATCATGTTTCGAGAGGGGAAATTTTGTGGCCGATTCTCAATCGAGAATCTCGTTACTTCTCGTAACCTCTCGAAGCAAATTCTCGAAACTTGTGAAAACCATGATCTCGATCGAAACTATTTTCGAAACTCAGTGTCATTTCGAGATCTTGTATCGTAATGTCTGGTAACAAAAATAGTTTCGAGACGCCCGAGCTTAGTGAATACCAAATAGTAACATGAACTTACGATTTCCGTAACCTTAGTTGAGCTGCGCAAAAGTTACGAAAATTTGGTGAATAAGCACCCTGGGCCGCGGTTTATTGCTCCAAGATTATTTATCGGAAGCGATAGACCGAGACGAAAGAGCAATTTTCTGAAAAATCGTTAAAAAGGTTAACTAAATAGAAGGACAACACAGAAGGGTCTCATTTAAATTAATTAAAAAGAGTACTGGGAGAAATTGGCAGATATGATGTCGCGAGAGAAATAAATGCACATTTACTTGGCAAATAGACCACTGATACAAATAGCATTGATTTTTCTTTTACTTGTAATTAAATGTAACTAATACTAAAAACTAAAACTAATCCGTTTTACTCAAATGAGCTTTTTTAAACTTTATAAAACTAATTTTTGAAACTATTCTTAACTTTTATCGTACTGATTAATTTTCAACTTGTTTACATATAATTACTAATCTTATAAACTGCTAAAAATATTTTACGTAAATACTTTATAATTTTTTTAAAATAAGTATAATAAGCAAAATAATATTAATATTTTTAATGACGCCATATCGCGAGGTTAGAATTATTTTGTTCTATCTCCAAGTTTAAATGTTGGGAGAAAGTTTTTGATTTTTCTAAAAGTAAAAATTGTTTAAAGCTTTAGCTTTTATTTTTAAAGAAATGATAACTTATGCTTTAATCAATTATGTTTAAGCAAATTATTTAGAAAAAAAATTATAAAATAATGCGTATTTTAAAAGTTATTATTACTAACTAAAATTAATAACTCATTTTCTCCCAGCTTTTAAAATTGGAGATAGAACAAAATAATTCTAACCTCGCGATACGTCGTCTTTCGTCGGGCTAAGTATACCTGCAATGACGCTATGTCGCCAAGCACACAAACTTTCAATTTTCATCATGAATCTTTACTTGATTGGCATTGTGTTAATTCACTAAATCTAACTTTACTAAAACAATTGGCATTGTGTTAATTTACTAAATCTAACTTTACTAAAGCATAAGCCAAGCCAAACCACACTTTAAATAGCAAACTAATCTTTTGTTCTATAAAATGAAAATGGTAGATGTAGCAATTAAACAATTATAATGAAAATTGTTGATTTGACATAGAAGAACACTCATGTAACCATAATTTTGAAAATAGTGACCGAATATCATATTAATTGGTAACGTTTTGTAGTGTTGTGACCAAAACTAAAAATTGTAACTAACTTAAATAAAAAAACCGTAACTAATTTTTTAGCGTAACTAATATTAGTCGATTAACTTTTTAGTCTAAATTTAGTCGAGTAACTTTTTAGTCTAAATTTAGTCGAGTAACTTTTTAGTCTAAATTTAGTCGAGTAACTTTTTAGTCTAAATTTAGTCGAGTAACTTTTTAGTCTAAATTTAGTCGAGTAACTTTTTAGTCTAACTAAATTTAGTCGACTAATTTTTTAATTTGCGAAAAATATATTGTTACTTTTACCCAAAAAATACTTTTTTAAAATCTTGTTATGTGTTAGTTGTGAAGTGGTTTGAGCGCCATTCTTTTAATAACAAATTGCTGTAAGTTACAATTTACATCTCCAGGGCATCTTTTTCAAGGTCGATTTTCAGAGTTTTTCAAGTTTTTGGAGAAAGGTTTGCGAGATATACACTTAGAGCTTTGTAATAAAACTGTATCATGCCATGATGCAGATAATTTAAAAGAGCCTTTGCTAAAAATTGTAGAAAATTTAAAGTGGATGATAAAATAATGAGTAACGTGTGCAACTGTCTAAATTCTTTAAAAGTTTGTTTAAACATTCAATCAATAAGATGCACGGGACATGTTTTGCAATTAGTTGCTAAAAATGTCATAGATTTAGTTGAAGAAGGTGAAAGAGATAGTTCTTCTAAATTCTTTTTAATTGCTAGAACATTAACTAAGTGCAGGAAAATTGTTACATCTTTCAATCTTTCTTCTCAACTTAATGATTTATTAGATGAAAGTTAAATGCGACAAGGTGTCGAAAAAAATCACTTATTTCATTTGATTTAAGATGTGAAAACTCGTTGGCACTCTTCGTTTCTCATGGCAGAGCGAATCCTTAAGCTGCACTGCTACGTAAAAGATATTTTGTAATTCGAAACAACAATACAAAGACATGAGAAAATATTTATTCGATGAAGATGAAATTGTTAACTTAAAAGAAACGGTAAATGCTTTATTAAGCTTTAATTAAGTGTTTTACTGTCTGGCGATAGGTATGCAACGTGTTCTTTAATAATTCCATGTATAAAGTACCTTGAGAAGCAGCTAAATAAAAATAAAAGTGAAACTCCTCCTTTAATTCTAATATTGAAATCGCATTTGTTAGAATCTTTACAAACATAGAAAGATTCATATGAATTAGAGAATAATTCCTTTTTATTGTGTGCCACTTTTTTGGATCCAAACTATAAAAGTTTTCAATTCTTTGAAAAGTACGAAAAAAGAAATATTTAAAAAGCGTAAAAGAATTTTTATATTTTTATCTCGCAAAAAGAGTTTTGAAATAATTCCAATTAAAAGGTGACAAAGGAATTTAAAAAATTTAAGTTGTCTTTCGACGATGAAGAAGATGATTCCGGAAGTGATGGTGGCAAAAATGTAACTTTAGATTTAAAAAAAGAAATCAGTGAATATATAAAATTGTCAGTGCACGAACAAAATATTTTAGAATTTTGGCATCAAAATCAATATATTTTTCCAATATTGTATTGTATTCCAACGATGATTTTATGTACACCTGCTACCAGTGCACCAAGTGAGCGCCTTTTTTCTGACGCATTAAACAATTTGTATGTTAAGCGAAACAGGATGACGGCTGAATGTTTTCAAATGTTGATGTTTTTGTACGAAAATTTGGAATTTTTTAATTTGGTTTAAAATTAGTGCAATTTAATAAATGTAATACGGAAGTATCTTGTTGTGGGAATTACTTTTGAATTTATTTTATTGTTCTTAAATAAAAAATATTTTTATTGCTCTTAAATTTAGAACTTGAACTGCTTTGTTTTAAAAACAATTAAATAAGGTTGCAACATGTTTAAAAAATGATTTTATAAACTTGTTGCTTTTATGTTTGGGGCGGGGGGGATCCCAGAAACATGAGGGCTTTTATTTTTCCAGGCTCAAATCATCGCAATTTTTTGCAAAGCACCCTTATCCAATTTTCAATTTTTTTAAGAAAAACTAATTTTTTAATTAGACTATAAAACTAAGTGCTAAATATGAACGCTGCAAGTCTTCCCGATTCTATGTTATTTAAATTTAAATTTTTTTACATTTGTAAATGTATTTCACATTTTAATGTATTAATCATGACCCACTCAAGTTTATATTTCATAATGAATTAATTCATTAACCTTACGTTTTCTTTATAATTCTACAAAAAATGGCGTCTCAAATGCGGTTTATTTAAGTTGATATTTCAAACGTTTTAGTTAGAGTATCTATCTTTTAACATCAAATTGAGGTGGCATTCAATTGACAATGAATGCATTTCTTTTCCCACTATTTTAATTCCAAATATAAAAGTGGGATTAGAGTTTTCCATCTTTTCATGATACTATTATTTAGGGGGAGGGGAGGAGAGGGGAAGGGCGGTTGGGGTGTTTCTATGACTTAGCGCGGGAGTAAGGTCTATATTTAGAGTAAATTCTTACTAATTTCATCAATAGTAATGCAAGACATTAACCCATTTACGCCGGCCGTCCTCATTTGGGAACGCTTAAAAAAATAAACATGCAACGACGTGGGAAGAATTTTTTCATACCACACATCTGCCTAACGTCCTCATTTGAGGACGCATCATTATTTCAATACTTGGTTAAAAAAAAATTTTTTTTTTTAAATAAATGTAATAAATATAATCTAAACTTCATGTTTTTGTTTCATTTTACATTATATCCTTCCTAGTTTCTTTTCAGGCGTTAATGGGTTAATAGTAATTCATAATAGTAAAAGCATAATGGTATGCAATAATTAATTAAAGTACAAAACAGAGTGTGAGATATTCTCTATACAGGCGTATAAGCGGGACATTGAGAATTATGATTTAGGTAGTGGAATACCAGATTATATTCAGGAGAAGGTGAGCGTATACGCCTATAGGAAGGACAGAATACCCTGGTATTTGACGTTTCAAATGTTCTGTCGACTCGTATCTGAACCCCCGTCAGGGAGTTGTCATCGAAATCGGCGAGCAAAACCCATCCCTAAGTTCAGGTCGAGTCTTCAATTGTTGCGCAACATTGACGACATACTACCAAAAGCCAATTACCCCAACCTACTCCCGTTTTTGTTATGTAAGAACCGCAAGTACCACAATATAGAAAATGGGGATATATGTATGTGGATGGAATAAAAATTAAAGGGAAGCTATGATGGCGCGCTGAAGGTGATTGCAATGAGTATAATAATCTTATCTAAAAAAAACAAACTAGAAAACGCGCAGAATCACTATGACAATAGGCTCACAATTTCTAAGGAATTGTAATAGTGACCGTAGTTTGTATAACGATATTATTACTCGCCTCTATGGAGTGCTCCATATGTCTAAGAGTTCCTTCGAGGTGCAGCAGTATAAAAATTATAAATTTGATAAGGAGAGCGAGTGTAAGCATAAAAATTATAAATTAATAATTCTGAGAGCGAGTGTAAGTCAGAATAAGGTGTATAAAAAAGAAAAGTACCTTGGATTATCAGATGCTGTGTGTAAAAGTAGAATCTGATGCTCTAACATAAACCATATTAAAAACTATATATAAAGAACCAGCAATTACAAATATAAGCTAAATATCGAGAATTAAGAAATTGCAAGCGTAAACTAAATAATGTCAAGACCAATATTACTTCTATAAGTCTAATGTAGATAATGTGTTGAAGTATTTTACATAGTTATTTATGCAAAAAGAAAGGTATGAAAAAAAGGTGTGAAAAAAAGGAAGTAATTGTTGTGTATGTACAGGATGTTGGAAGCTGTTGTTAGGCAATACATGTTTAGCCAGGATATAAAATTGGTATTTGCGAAAGGATGGTATGATGTGTAGGAGTAATGCGCGTAATTTTATTTTATTCTTTTACATTTGATCTTTTGTTATTCTAGTGTATTAGTATTCCTAAAGAATTTTTGTTTAGATTTTTTATCCTATTATTTTTTTTCTATTTTAATATTTTTTGTTTTTTTATTTTTTATTTTTTATTTTTTTATTATCGCCGTGCGCTTGTACATGTTTATAGGTAATGGATGTTTAGTTAGAGTAAAAGTATGGTATGTTCGGAAGTGGTAGGATGTGTAGGAGTAATGCGTGTGATTTTTATTTTTATTCTTTTTTTTTTTTTTTCATTATGGTGTGTTATTAATCCTAATTTTTTTGTTTAGATTTTATTGTGTAAAGGTTGAATGATGGCAAACCAAAAGGCAAAGACACTGTTGTTAAAAATCAGTCCGAGCAATCTGCTGAAGCGGTGAAGAGGATTGATAGGAGGGAGGTTATTAGGGGGTGTTAGTGAATTCCAACATTTTCTGATGAGCCGTTCTACTGCACCAATACCATCCTTGTGGGGAGTGTTGGTGTAAAGAAAAACAACTTCAGCTGTTATTAGTAGGTATTCTTTGGATAGGTGGGGGGGGGGAGGTGTGTTTAGCATTCTTAACAGATCAGTAGAGTCTCTGAAGAAGGGTGGTAGTGATTCGGCTAGAGGCGCTCATCCAACCTAAAAATATTATTAACTTGATTATTCACTCTACAGAAACTGGAATAAAACAAATATAAGTTTTAGTAAAAAAGACTAAAATAAGTCCATAATCTTCACATTGTTATCTTAAACCTTAAGTAACCTTATACCTGCATGCTTTAGTAATCAGATCTCTATGATTTTTTCCATTTAACTGTGATGATGCAATTGAGTTTCTAAAAAAAAAGAGAATTTTGGGGAAATTATAATTTTACTGGATATTGTTGTTTAATTTGGCAGGATTATTCTTTATATATATTCTTATATATATCTTATTCTTTATATATATTCTTTATACTTAAAAGAAAAAATGGGAACGTTAGACTGTAAAACTGTCAAAAAAAACAATTTTATAAAATGTTATTAAAACTATTTAATAGCATCTTCATTGAAAATCAAAAAAATGAAGCATGATCATGTTTTTTAACCATTTAAATCACAAATATTGTTGTGAAAAATATAACTTTAAAAATACTTTTAAACTGTTTTACACTAAAACTCAACAAATGACTAACTACCACCTCAATTGAAAGTGATCCCATAACAGACGAGTATAGTCAACTTGTCCAGGAAGACATTGTGTAACATGATACTAAAGAAATATTTTATACACTACATTATACACTTATATGTTAAAAAGTTTTTTGATTTTACTTAAAAAAACTTTAACAAAAGTTTAAGGTACCTTTTTTTGCCCCTAAAAGTTCAATCTGCTTTCTTTTTCATTCCTTTACAAGTGAATCACTAACAATAATTTCAGCTGTCAAGAGAAAAATTGTTATGTGTAAATTCACAGCCAACCACTCATTCTCTATCCAACCTCACTCATTTCTATAGTAATTAGATAGCAGGTGAGGATTTCTATAGTATATATAAAAATTATTTTTTTTATATATAAAATAGTTTAAAACAAAAGTTACATGGTAGTTGCTCAAACTATTCTTGCAGTTCTGCTAAAGATTTTTTTTTTTTAATTTTTGTCTTTTTGAAATTATATTCTACATACATGGCTGAAAATAAAAACTATTTTGATATGCAAAAAAAAAAAAAAAGTAGTAAAATAAAATAAAACAAAAAAACATTTACTGATCTTTAATAGAGATTTCATTATAAAAAGTCAATCTTAACAACATCAAAAAAAAGAACCATAAACAATACCTTGATTTTGACTCACTCTTTGTGCATAATGTAATAAAGCTTCTGTTAGTAAATCAGTTCTTCTACTAGCTGTCATTTCTTTTGTCATGTAACAAAACTTTTGGCGCTACTTACAGTTTCTCCCCCTTTCCCCCTCCCCCTCCCCCCCCCCCCCGTTTGTTTTTTATAATATTCGTCATTTTTTAAAATCTTTTTCAAAACGCATCAATTTTTTTACAAAAATAAATTACCGTTAAATTGCTCAATAAACAGAGCTGATTTCCGTCTGCATTAGCATTATTGTTTTAAAATGCTATACCGAAATGAAATTAATTGAAAATTTCAAATAAAGGTTGAATGTAGAATGTGAGAATGTAGGCTAATCGATGAATAATTATTACGGTATTGTACGCTGTTTTTTTTTTATTAAGAAAATAGTAGAGGATTATATTTTTTAAATTTTATATGTGATAAAACGGTTATAAACTAAATTTCAAAAGCTCTTCTTTTAGGAAACAAAACTGTTGAATTCTTTTTTAAAATTTATTACAAAAGTACTTTACTTGTATTATAGTTTATTCTCTAATAACCCAAAAAATTGAGCAAGATAAACATACTTTACCGACTTTTTTAACCAAAGTAAAACTAGATATAGAACTAAGATCTCAAAAATTGATAATATTGATCCATAATTCTATCCTAAAATCTCCCATGCTGATATTGTTACATATTTATTGTTTGCACAAAGCCCTGCCACCAAAGAAGAACTTAAATGCTTTAAAAGATTAGAATTGTATAAATACTTTAACTATATAAAGACAATATCAAAATAAAAAAAATCCCCAATAACACCAGAAAGAGGCCATAAAGAGGTGTGTTGAATGCATGGTAAACAACAACCTCGATTTAGAAGCTGGTGACGATGAACAGTTGGAAAACGAAGTGGAGTACCGCGATAAAGATGATTAAATCAGGAACGTTTTTGAGGATCTGTTTCAATAAATGGATCATGTTTATATATTTTTTAAATGTTGATATTAAAACCTGTTTTAAAAGTTGTTCATTTTCTTCTAGGAAATCCTTTTTATACGCTGTAGGGATTCATCCCTCCCTCCGTTTATTAGAACTCGAGAGGTCCCTTTCTTAAAGAAACCCCCGCCTATTACATTTTGAAACAAAATCTTTCGTTCCGCATCTTTTAAATGGGTTGTATTCATTATTCTAAATTTTAGAAAATGGGTTGTATCCACACCAGATAATGCTTTTTTCATCAGATGATTAAGATTAATGGGTTTTTACACAAATTCTTAACTGGTCCTGATTCCTTTAAAAATTCAAACTTGATGCATTTGCTTAAAACAAAATGGCACCTAGTAAACGATTTCACAGCTTTAAAAAAACAAACAAAATGAGAGGAATATCAAAAAGCAAAAAATTTTTTTTTTTTTAGTTTGTTAAGCCCAGCTTTAGCTTCATCTCAAGAAAATAGTTCAAACTCAAATGTTATATTGATAAACAATACCCTAAGTGATAACGAGACAGACTTGCAAGCTGAAAAAAGTGGTTCCTCAAAAAGATGTTCTCAGCCTTCAATAACAAGTTATTTAAAACGAAAACTTAAAGACGATGATGATTGGGAAAAAGTGATAGAGAAAGTAAAATTAGTATTAATTGAGAATCAGTTTTTAGCAAGCGATGCTTTATGCACAATATGCATAAAAAATAATCAAGTTCCCCCAAGGAAAGCAGCGAAGTCTTTGTGAAGGTTGTGGATGGCGACAAAACTTCTGTTTCGAATATGCAACGTCACATCATAGTAGTAGTAAAATGCTTCATGTACTGCAGTTATGGAAGGTAAGTGTGTAAAGTGTGTGTATGTATATATATATATATATATATATATATATATATATATATATATATATATATATATATATATATATGTATGTATGTATATAAGCGCAAATGCAGTTTCCCCCTCTTTCTTTTATGATTAATTATGATAGAGAATTTTATGCTGATTCAGAAAATTATAAAGATATAAATCTGAAAATCAACGGAAAGTGCTCTAATTCGAAGTCAAAGTTTTAAAAAAAATCCCACTAAAAACCCTGATATATGCCATTTTGAGAATAACAAGTTAATGATTTAGCTTACAAAAGCAACAGTTAATTCTGTGTTCCAAGATGACGTCACGAAAATCAAAATACATTTGTCTGCCATGTTGGTTCACAAACAACTTTAGCTCAACTTTATTCAGATGCATTTCTCTAAGTTAACTATATCAAAACTTATCAGTTGGCCATTTTCCTAGCTACTATTTCCTTTTAGTAAAAGTTTCAACTCGAAAATTATTAACAACAAAACAAAAGTGTTGTATAAAGTTCTTTCAGAAAAGGTTTTATTTGAATAACTCATAAACTCTTTATATCTTCAAATAGGGTCTTCTGTTGCATTTTTAGTTGCAGTAATCGTTATGAAAACTGCAAGAAGTCGTTTTATAGAATTCCTAAGGTTATTAATCACCATGATAAAGATACGGAATTGTTGTCAACAGAACGAAGAGCAAAATGGTTTGCTGTTATAAAACGTAAAGATATCAATACAAGTGCCAGTCACTACAGAGTTTGTTCTGATCATTTTGCTTCTGGTTAGTTGATATTAATATATTCATTCTTATTCATATAAAAACTATATATAAGATATTCTTTTACACGTATAATAGCCTGCATAACTGAAAAATGGAGCTACATAACATCACGCCTCTTTATGGCGCGGCGAGATGTTATGTAGCTCCGTTTGAACTTTGTAAGATATGGAATAAATTGGGTAGATGTACTGCATTACCTAAAAGTTTTCCTAATTTATCAATGAAAACAGCATCTTATCTCAAATTGTTATTGCCTCGACATAAATCACCTAATAAAATGTTGGAAGAGCTAACAGTATTTAGATTAACTTGATTGTTTTCATCTTGATTCTCAGTAGCACTTGTTTCCATATTTTCATCGTTTTCCTCGTCTGACTGATGCTCTTCATCGTGTTCATTTATAACGAATTTGTCACCTTCAAAATCAAATAACTCATCATCCTTGCTTTCGTTTCACTCTTTTAGAAGGTGTAATTAGCCCCTGGAGAATTTTTCAAATTTCTTGGGCTTGGGATTAGTATCAGGTTTCTTCAAAATACTTGAAACTTTTCTCCCACAAGTATTGGTTACCCACTGGCCTTTGAATCGACTAGTTACATCAATCTCCAGCGAACTCCAAAGTTCTAGCAGCATTTGCATCATCTGATCCCTGGATGGTTGTGGAATTTTCTTGGGGTCAAGCCTTAATTGCTGTATCATAAGGTTTTGCTCCAACTCTCGGTATTTAGCTTTTAAAGGGCTGTGGAAATCTGTATCGTTAATTTGAATATCTCCTGTGACAACACCACCTATTCCAATGAAAAGTCTTTCTTTAGTAAGGCAGCTTTGATTTCTGGCATGATATGAAACTTATTGCCATCTAGAACATAAATCCCGTAATCTTGATGTGTAAAAGTATTGTGCCTGTTTGGTAGATTAACAATTGTACTCAGCATATGTTCTAGGCAATATGAATTAAGCTTAACCCGAACACCTTTGCCTTTAAACACAAGTTCTGGTTTAAGTGAGACTTTAGGGTCACTGCAAACTTTAATGCAAATAGTAATTCGTTCTCTTGAAAGAGAATAATTTTCTTTGACGTATATGTCCAAACCAGTGAAGTTCAAGTTCTTTAGGGTAGAACTTTCATTCCGGTGGATGGTATTTGGTCACCATTTCAGCGATTTTCTCATCCTCTGGCACTTCATCTGGTTGTTGGGCTAGCCACTGTTCATAAAAAAATTTGCATTGCGTGGTAAACATTTTCCTGGTTAAACGTGCTTTAAGGGTTCCACGGATGTCTACAAACCACTCAAATAAAACTTGTCTGACATCTGGGGTGGTTAATTTTTGTCCTCCTCCTGCTTGACAATACTTTGATTTGCTTGGAGGGGTAGTTGCAGCATCTTCGTCTGCCTCAACTTGGTTAAGACATCTTTTCTTAAGTTTTAGGGCTTTTGTTAATTGCCCTAAATTAACAAAATTTAGGGCAATTAACAAAAGTGCAATTATCATGTTTAACGTCTGTAAGGTCTGAATAAAACTCTCTCACAGCTCTTGCAACGTAACCTCCGCATGGCAATGCTTTAACGTGTTTTCTTTTTTCACTATAGCTCACTATTTGGGAGTTTTCAGAAACCGATAACTCGTGCTCTTTTTTGTAACTTTTACAAAGTTTGTCTAAAGCATTTTTTTCTTCTAAACTATATTTATTTCGGTCAGTTCGTGAAAGCTTCCGATCTGACGCCATGTTACAATATAAGCTTTTTTTTATTAATAATTTCAATTTATCTTCAGCCTATAATCAAAACCTTATAAATCCCAATAAATATTTTTTTACAGAACACGCATAAAAAAAGTTTTATTCTTGGGTGGCTAGCGGTCAAATGCGCATTTTTTTGACATATGTTTTATCATAATTTCAAAAGGATTTAATATGCTTATATAAGTTTTATAGCATGGTGAGGAATAAACCAAAAGCTCATTTTCGACAAATCGAGATTTTTTATTGGTCGACGATTTTTAAAGCCTGATTAGATCGAAAGTTTTTAATTTTATCAGTGAATTTTCTTTTTTAGTTTTTAGTTTTGAGTTTTTTTATTGATAACAAGTAAAAATTAATAACGGGAGGGAGGGGTTTAATAAGCTGGGGGTGGGTGGGAAAATTTTCTGAAAATTAGTAAACATCCCCTCCCGCGAGAGTTTTTGCGTTAGTTCAGCGCAACTCATTTTAGTTAAAATTGCAGCACTATTTTTTTTTTTTTTTTTTGATTGTATCGATAATAGTTGTATTTATTTCTATTAGATTTTGTATTTATTCCTATTAGATTTTATATTTATTCGTCATGGCTGGAATTAAAATTGAAAGTAAGAAAAGAAAACTTGAGGATGAAAATAGAAAGTTTCAGAGTGAATGAAAAAATTTTTATTCATGTTAAAAACAAAGCTGTATGCTTGATTTGCAATATAAAATTTTAAAATAATGCAACCTAAAAATACACAATGACCAAAAACATAGAGAAATCGATAAATTAACTGTTGGCGAACGGATAGCTAAGTTTCAATCTTTGAAGAACACATTGATATATTAACAAAACATATTTCATAAGCATATTGCACGGTATTGTCAATGCCAGCTTTCGAGTATCTCACGTGGTTACTAAAAATATGAAGCCTATTACAAACAATAACAGAAAAAGTGAATTTTTTTACTATTGTAATACAATAAAATAGATTTTTCACGTTAAAAAATCTCTCAGTGAATTTGAATCTTTATACCTCGACTTCATTTTTTATACCTCGATTTCATTTTTTATACTGAAGTTCAGTGGTCAAGTCGCTGAAACTTCTTGCTGTGATTTTAAAAATTAAGAGAAGAAATTGAAACATTTATGAAAAATAACGGCCATAAATGTAAGTGAACTTTCGGATGATCAATGCCTTCTAGATTTATGTTTTCAAACATGTATAGTAATAAAAGTGAACGAACTATATCAGAAGTTAGAAGTTGAAAATAAGGTGATTACTGGTTTTTATCAAGATATAAATTCCTTTGTAACTTGGCTTTATGAAAATCTTTGTAACAGCTTTATGAAAATCAGTCAAAAATTTGATTCATTTCCCATTATTAAGTGACATTAAAAGTGACCATAAAATTATGTTCAAATGTACTACCGTTAGCAGATCGTTACCGTTAGGCTGGCCACTATTTGTGATTTTGTTTTGCTGCAAATTATTTTCTTGTTTACTTACAATCAATAGATCAGAAAAAAACTACATTAGGCTATTAGCAATAATCATTAGGCAATAATTTTTTAGATGAACTAAACACAATAACAAAGGAAACAGTTTACTGGGAAACAAAATCATAAATTGTGTTTAAAGTCATCCCGATGGCCAAAGTCACCTCTAGTTAAGCGTCTGCGTCTCGGAACCGTTTTCTCGAAATGAACTGGGACAAGCGTAACAAGACGAGAAATTTCCCAGAAAAAAATAACGAGACAAAGGAAAAGGTTATCCCAGAATAAAGTTATTAATCGGTATATAAATTTTGTCTCGGAATTTAAAAATTGTACCCCAGATAATTATGAAACGTTACGAGACAAGTCAATAATAATAACTAGATATTTAACTCGTGGTTTCGTAAAAAGTAAAAACATTTTTTTTCATAAAACTTATTTTTTGTGTTTTATGCTTAAAAGAAGTTAAACTTAAATATTATTTTCAAAGAAATTTAAAAAATGAGATATTTTTATTCAGTAAAAATGGAAACCTTTTAATCTAAATTAAAGTCTATATTTACTTTTAAGATACTCTTTTAACTTTATATATTTCAAACATACTTTTTTGTTTTAAATATCAGCTAAAAAAATGTTCCACCAAGTTCCAAGGAGATATATTTTTTTTTCAGTTTAATTAACACTCTTACTTTTTGAATATAAAGGGATTGCTGCGGTCACCTGCACTATAGGAAGTTATCGAAGAAATACAAATGTCAATAAACCCATAAAAACCTTGTTTTCCGCAATTTTTAAACAGTAGTTTATTATATCAAAACAAATGAAAATGGTGGAAAACAAGATTTTTTTGAATTCATTGACATTATTTCTTGAATTTGAGTTTTTTAATTGCATGACTTGTTTTAACATATCATAAATAGTTTCATGAAACATATATTTGTCATCATATGCTACTTAGAAACTGAAAATGTTTTTTTTTAATAATGATTTATTATTTGAGAAGTGTTAGATATTTGATATAGCATTACTTAACAACTTCAGTTTTTCCTGTAATATACAAGTAACACTAAAACATTATAGGAAACTTTATGTGATAATTGTCAAAGAAATAATAGCATAAAATGTTAAACAGTGTAAAGTGAAAAATGATATAAAGTACTCAAAAATGTTTTTGATATATTAACAAAATAAAGATTAGATCTTATCCCGAATATACGTGAATTAGGAGTGGAAAAATTATGATTTTGGAAGAATTTACTTAACGAAATCAAATAAAACTGAAAAAATTAACAAAGAGAACATAAATAAAGGCTACTTTACATTTATTTCAAAAGTGAAGAAAAAACTAAAACAATGTGGTAGAAATTATGATTCTTTTATGGAAAAAGAATACCAATGGCTTCAAGAAAATCTTATGACCGATAAAAGTAGCCATTTCGGTTCTGGATACATATTTATTCCCTTCTTACACGATATTTTTAGTGGAAAAAGTTTTCCTCTGATTTCAGTTGCTACCATTTTTATTGCTAAAGCTGTGTTTGCATAGATGGTATAACAATACTAATAGTAGCAGCTGAAATAAATGATGGTAATTGTGCCAGAAATTCATTACTTAAATTTTACATTAAGGATTAATTGGTATGTCTCGCTATGTCTCGTTATCTCCCGTTAAAAAGATGTAAAATCCGGGAAATTGTAAAGCTCCTATTTTGTCCGGGATATCTCATCTCGTCTCGGTATCGTTCCGGATTTCGACTGGAAGTTGAAAATTGTCTCGATATTTATCGCTAATCGGGACAAAGCTTTTAGGATCGTCTCGTCTCGAATAAAAAAAATAACGAAACGCAGACGCTTACCTCTAGTTCGGATTATTCTCATTATTCAGATTATTGATGTTCTCTATAGATATTCTCTATAGATATTTTTATAGATATTAAATTTTATTGGAGATACTCTTATAGATATTTTCATTCAGATTCATTATTCAGATTATTCAGACATCTCTCATTATTCAGATTCTCATACATTTAAAAGTATGAGGAAATTTTTTTAATATTCTCCATCCCATGCAGAGTTGGAGTCAGCTCCTCCAAATTTACGAAACAAGCTTATAGAATTGCAATCAAACATCGAGTTCAAATGCCTTTATGTAGGGTATAAGACTGAATTTCATTCGAAATATGTCCTCCAAGATAAATTTCTAAACTCAAAATGATTCGAATTGTGCATTTGGAACTACTTTTCGCTGAGAATCAACTTTTTATTTTTTTGAATTTAAACTTGGTAAAAACAAAAATGTCGTAACATGTCGACTAAATTATCCAATTAGCTATGATGTTGACTAAATTATCCGTTTACACTAAAATAATTTCAAGCAAAATGCAAAACAAGTTTCACATTGTAAAATGAAAAAATATCTTGAGTAGTTTTTTGTTTTATTTTTATATGTGCGTCCTCACCTCAGTGACATTTTGTTTTGGCCACCAAACGATTTGAGTTGGGCACCTCTGGTTTATAATATCTAAAATTGTAACACTAAAAGTTTCTGTAGCAGAAACTAATAGTGCCACCATATCGCTAATTAAATCAAAAGAAAACTGATTGTGGAGCCTAAACACTTCTGTTGCATGTAAACACGTCTGTTGCATGTAAACACGTCTGTTGCATGTAAACACGTCTGTTGGATAAATTATAAAGCAATTTATTAAAAATTATTTGTCAAAAACTTTTTTTCTGGAAACAAAGTACAAGCTGGAAGTATATTTGTTAGGGAAAAAATAAAGAAAATGGCCAGTGAATGATTCATAGGGCTGCTTAATAATCACGAAAGGGCAGGTCTAGATAAGCTTACAAACAGTTCATCGTTTTCTCAGAAACAACAGAGCAGATTATTACAAAGAGCTTAGAGCAATGCTTGATGACTTTAAACTCATGAGTTCCAGAACTTCCCTTAGGCTTTCTGTTTCATACTAAGAGCAAATTTAAAGGTAGCATGAGAACCTATTCGAAAAAACAAGATGAAAACGTCTCATTCACTCGTGATGGACTTTGAACGTCATTATCAAAAAAATGAGAGTATGAGAGGGTGACTATATTTAAGGGCTATTACGAGAAAGTCCATAAAATTTTTAAACTTATGTATATACTCTGTATCACTAGTTATTTGTTTTAAATAATTTTCTTGTCAAAAGACTGATTTAAATTCATAACCAGAGGTATTTAAAGAAAATGAATAATTTTTTTATACAAAAGCAAACGTTTTTGCATAAAGCATTTTAAATTAGTTATGTTGAAGAAATATTAATCAATGATGCCGAACCAGACTAAAAATTAAATTGACGGGTGTTAAATAAGGAAGGAAATAAATAAATATGGAAGGAGTATATAATTCACATTCCAATCAGTTCCGATCAGGCTTCTTGTTCAAATATGCGTTGCGAAGATCCAAATATGTTAGTTGTGATATAGTTTAGGGTTCCCTCGAGGAAAAAAACAAAATGAGTGAATGACAATAAAAAAAAAACTACTTTACATCAGCTGTCTGTAGGATAAAATATTATGATTCTAAAACAAATTGATTTCAAATTTTATTTTAAAATTTTTCAAAAATAACACTTATGATGAATGGTATTTTACTATCAGTTAAAGCTAAAGCAAAAAAGATACCGAAATAGGGTCTATTGTATTGAATTTTTTAAATCAATAAATATTCAATTCTATTTTTGTAAAAATTTTAAAATTATTTCATGTAGTTTGACAACACATTTGGTCTAATGATAAAGGTATAAATATATATTAAAATCTTGTGTTTATATAACTAAGCTAAACAATGTATTCATAACTTTGTTGTTTTGATTTATCTAAATATAAATTAGAGTTTTCTGTTTTTAATATATGTGTTTAACTATAGAAAATAAAATGAGTAGAGAGAGCAGAGCTGAAAAAATACTTGAAGGTTTTAGACTGTATCTTTTCATATAATTCACTTTAAAAACTGATAAAAGAATATTTACTCTTGTCAAATTCAGATACTTCATACCCATCAATATAAAGTATATGAAATAATAATAAAAAGAAAAAAATTCAGCGATATTTAAGTTTGAAAAGTAAGAGAAGGAAATTTCTTAACTGTTGCATAATTAGTAACTGGATGAACTTAAGAGATGCTGAAACAGGAAAAATTATGTGGCAAGGCACAGATGATTTGTTAGTATTTTTTGTTATCTTTGTTACTGGTTTTTGTACTGGTTTATGTTTTTTTTGCTTTTTTGTTTGCTTTTTTTGTTTTTTTCTTTTTTAAGTTTTTAGTAATTGTTTTCTTCTACTTAAAATTAGTCTTTAGGGTTTGATTTTTAAACTTTGATTTTGAGAACTTTTCTTTTATTAATTAGGTCAGAGGCAGGATGTGAACATGAAGGTTTGATTAACTTATTAAATCTCTTTTTCAGTATATAAACTAACAGGCTGTAAAACTTAATTTGCTGATATTAGAAATGTAGCCCCTTAGACAAATTTTTGCTAGCTTTGTCATCAAGGGTGGAGGCTCTAGCCCTAAAGATGGTTTTTGAGATTGACCCTCTGGTGTTGATCTTATCCTTGGACTTGGTGCTGGATTTGGATTTTGTCTTTGTCTTGACTTTAGAAGTTTTAAAATTCAATTTATAATTTCAAGTTTCTATAATTATTTTGAAGTCAGTTACAAATTTGGAATTACAGTTACTAAATTAATTACAGTTGCTAAATAAGTTTATGTAAAGCTGTCAAATTTACTTTAGAAACATGAAATTTTACTTACATTTTAAAATTTTTTTTTGTCATCATCATCATCATCATCATCATCATCATCATCATCATCATCATCATCATCATCACTATTAGTATTATTTCTTTTATTATTAATACTGTCATTTATTACTGATCACTTTTAATTATTAAATAAAATTAAGGTTTAAAAAATCAAGATTGAAAATTTCAATTTTCACTTGTAAAAAAATAAAAATCTCTTTTCATTCATCTATTTTTTGCATAGAAAAAAGATATTAAATCTTCTAATATCTTTCAGCTCGTGTGCCTAAAAAAATTCTTAAGTGCAAAGCTGTGTCTCGTGAAATCAACTTCTCTTCAAAGGAGCAGCTAAACCGTTTTAAATTAGAGCAGAGAGTTTTGTTCAAAGGAAAATGTTTAGAAGGTCAGTGTCTAGAACTTATTTATGAATCTTATTTTAAAAATTTCTTTTTAATTGTTTAGCAACTTTAAGTTGAAAGTGAACATTTTTTTAGAATGGTTTTTTGACTTTGGTTTTGTTATACCTGATTCAACTAACACATGGCAATCATTAATAGAAGCAGCACCTTCTAACCAGATGATGCCTGCAAATGTATTAAGGTATTCATAGAATTGTGCAAAATATCACTTTTTTAATAAGCTGGGATTCTCTGACTGCATTTTACTGTCAGAGTAAATAAAAATCCAGTCTGGGTTCGTCTATATTTTTTATTTTCTGAGACTTCATCAACTTAGCAACGACAATTTAATCAGCCCCAGATTTTGTCAAAATTAATTCCTTCCTAAGCCCAAAGTACTTTCCTTTTTTTTTTTTATCATGTTGCTCTATTTTAAATGTTGTTTTTCTATAGTTTTTGAAGTTGAACCTCAGTTTGATACCTTTTATGGGTGGGAGTTATATTCTTAAATACCCAACAAGAAAAGCATAAAAAATTGTTTTGTGTCAACTGTATAAGCCATTTTCTTTCAATAATACAAGCACACACTTTACACCAGAAAGTAGAAAAAAGTCTACCATCTTCATTTGGGGCACACATCAAATGAATCTTTAAAGCCAGAGTTAGCCTGGTTGAGTCTAAGTTGTACAGAACAGAATATATAATTTGATTCCTTTTAGTTATTTTTAAATTTGGTCTATGCAAAGCAGCATTTTTATTAATGGAAAGCAAAGAGTGAAACTTAAAAAACTTACTTTACCCAACAAGGCAAAACAACATTCAAATCAGGATTGTCTCATTTACTGCATAAGGCTAAAACTGACTAAACGCCTGTTTGCCAAGAATTTCAAAGTTTGCCAAAAAAATAATTTGAAATTCTTGCCAACTGACTAAAAGCCTGTTTGCCAAGAATTTCAAATTATTTTTTTAACAGTGTGTATCAAACCAAAGGTCCAGAACCAAACAATACTGATTTTCATTATACAAATAATGCAGAAAATATCAAAGTTGCCTTATTATTCATTTTTTAAATGATATATCTCTTGTATCTATATTCACTGATTTGCAAGTTAAGCTCTTTTACAAAGAATTTTAAGCTTAACAGCTGTTGATATTTCAAAAAACATTTAACCTTGTAACAAAAAAGGTAACTTATGTTATTCATCAAAGTATACCATGGCTGCCTTTAAGGGTATTATGTTCTGGTGAAAAAATACTAACAAAACTAAAAGAATAATTTACCATATGAAAGTAATATTTTATATCATTCTTAAATATATATATAGATTTTACAAAGTATACAAGTTCTTAATTAAAAAACTGTTTAAAAAAAAACTAAAAAATATAAAAAGTTATAAAATCCCCATTGAATAAATAGTTTACTCAGTTCTTTATACCAAAAGTTGAATGATATTGTGGATATAAAACTTCATTCATGTTAAGATAAACAAAGTGTGAAATTAAATCTTTTTAATGAAATTTTTCATTTTAGTGGAAATGTTGTGATTGAAACAAAGTTCTTTGATGATGATTTACTGGTCAGCACTTCGAAAGTTCGATTGTTTTATGTGTAACACTTGTTTATTTTGGTTGTTTGAGGCTTATATGTTGTCTCTGTTCTTTTGTAAATATCAGCAATAATTAAATAATATATTTTTGGGAGTCTTTTTTGAGATTCAGAATTTTTAAGATTAAAAAAAAGAACCCGTTTACCAACAAAATCATTGTAATGTTGCTTTGAATCCTTTTCTGGTATTTTTCATTTGTGTACAGAGCGTGTTATTCTTCTCATAGAAATGATTTAGTATTTAATTTTTTGCTTTATGAACATTTTGTTTTTAGCAAGATTGTATTGTAAATTATTCGATTGTATTTAAAGAAACTGATTTTTAATATTTTAAACTTTATTTCTTAATTTATAGACTTAGTATTTCTGGAAATAAATTAGTTCTTTCTAGAGACTTGTTTGCATGGTTTAAATTAAAATATTTAACATTTAAATTAAGTTATTCTTGTTATTGGTCACACTATCCCAGTATAATTTATGCTTGCAATTCTTTGTTATTGAATCGTCTTTTTATAGTTTCTATTTATAATATATTTCAATCACTCTGATTAAAATCAGAAATAAAAGTAATTATGCTTTATACTAAGATAAAATTACATTCATTTTTTAGCATTAAAAAAAATGATTTTTTGAATTTTTTGTTATTGTAATAGCTGATTCAGATTTTTATTTGTGGAATGGAATGTGAATGGTTTGTGGGCTGAAACTAATAAGTTGAGCTTATTTCAATATTTTAGTCAAGTAAAATGCCAGTACCAGTAACCATTCCGTCATCTTGTGATGAAAATCTTGATGATATTGAAGACATATTTCAACCTGAAGACCTTACTCCTGATGAACGAGTTAACAATCGCAGTCTTGTTACTGCTCGGGTTCATCAAAGAGTCAATACAAAAGTATCTGATGTCATAGATGATGAGCAGCCAATTGCAGACAGCATTATACCTGGTACACAGCGTATCTACATCAAAACATGGGGATGTACACATAACAACAGTGATTCTGAATACATGGCTGGACTTTTAGCTGCATATGGATATAGGATTACAACTAGTAAGGCTTTTGTTAATCTAATCTACAGTTTCTTTATTTTTTTCTTCAATTGTACCTGTTTGGTTTAATTTTTTGCTAAGTTTCTTATTAGACACAATCTCTTAACTAATATTAATATAATTTGTTCCATAAAATGAAATTTCAGTCAATAGTTGTTTTTTTTTATAGTCAACATCTATGAGTAAATACTGTCATGGCCGGTGTTTAAACTGATGTATTTGACATTGAATGGAAGTTTCCTTTGCAATATTTTGCCTTTTCAACTAAATTTTGAATTTTTTTCATCAATCTGAAATTCGTCAAATAAAATTATAACTAGTTCAACAATCAACTCAAAAGATTTACCCCACCCATTTACAATTGGATTAGCTTGAACAAAGACAACATACCACTATAAATTATTTCTTTCGAATATATAATTACAAGTTTAATAAATTTTTAGAAAATCCTCTAAATGCAGACTTGTGGTTATTACAGGTTTATTTAATCTTTAAAAGATCTTTAAATCCAGACTTTCGGTTATTACCCATTTATTTAATTTATAGATGATCCTCTAAATGCAGATTTGTGGTTATTAAATAGTTGTACTGTGAAGAATCCTGCTGAAGAAAGTTTTAAAAATGAGATTAAGAAAGCTCAAGATCTTAAAAAGTATGTGGTTCTTGCAGGTTGTGTACCTCAAGGGCAACCCAGAGGAGAGTTCATGAAAGGCCTCAGTGTTGTGGGAGTATGAAATATTTTTTGTTAGTTTTAAAAGTTTTATTTCACATTTACTAAATTGACACTCCTTCCCATTTGTCTATTTCTCTGTCTTTTGTTTTTATATACATTAGTTTTTTGTTTGATTAGGTCCAGCAGATTGATCGTGTTGTTGAAGTTGTAGAAGAGACACTCAAAGGTAAAATTGTTAGTAAATATAGAGGAATTTAAAAATAGTAGCAATCATGTTCTATAGTTGTAAAAATTATATTACAATTTTGTATTTGTTGAATAATAATCTTTGAGAGTTATTTTTTGTTTAAAATTTATTAATTATGACTTAAGTAATTATTTTTAGGACACACGGTGCGTCTTCTTGGCAAAAAAAAACTTTTTGGTAAAAAGATTGGTGGGGCACCTTTGAATCTTCCAAAAATCAGAAAAAATCCACTCATTGAGATTATTGCAATTAACACAGGGTAATCATTAAATAGTTAAACATTATTGAAAAATTGTTTTGTTGAAATAAAATTTAAAATGTTTTATTGTTTTTCCAATAAGATTTATTAACTCTTGTAATTTTAATACATTTTGCAAACAATGAAATTTGAAAAATAGAAAAATGTGTATTTCTGATAATTTATTAATTGTAAGTTTATTTTTGAGTACATTTGTTGAGCGAGTTGAGTAATCAATATGAAGTTCAAAATTTTTAAAATTTAACTTACGTTTGTAAATCTTATTCAATCTTTCATTCATATACTTGTTTTCTGAATGAAATTATATTTTGGTTATGTTTACAAAATAAATGTATTCATCATGGTACATTACAGCGAAATTAAATACATTCAATATGTTAAAAAAATATGTTAAAAATCCCAAGGAGTGAAACCAGGTGTTTAGAAACCGGGTGTAGGGAATAGAAGCTTTTATCTTCAAGTAACTAAAATTGTTGTAAAATTTTTCAGATTTTCACAAATAACTTTGCTAAATTAACTAGGAATTTAACTAGAAATTTTTAACTAAAATTAACTAAATTTAAAATTATTGTTAAAATTAACTAAATTAAACTAAAACAAATAATTAAACTAAAAGAGTAAAATAAATTAAAATTAACTAAGTTTAACTAAAATTTTAATTAGAAACTTAACTAGAAATTTGTTAAACATAACTTAGCATTTTTAATTAATTTATTACATAATATTAAATGGGATAAGCCAAAAAAAATGCTGTATAGAAGATGTATATTCTGTTCTTGCCTTTGTTAGTCAACTTTCATCAGTTCTATAAAACTGAAGGTGAACTAACAGAAGAATTTACTGAAAAGTTTCAGTTAATCAAGTCACACAAAAAATCAAATAACATCATTTAAAGCTATTATCTAAGTCAAATTTCATATTACTCTAAACTTTGAAATAATATGAGAGTAAAAATATTGAAAATAAAAATTGTTTAATAGCAAAAGCGTTTTCAAACATTGACTACATTAAGAGTGTCTTAATGCTCTAATAAATTATTATTTTAATAGATCATTTTGCTCCATGATAAAAGACACTCACTTGCTTGATTCTAATTTAATTTTTGGAATGCATGTTGTTTGCACTTTTATCTTATTTATTGTCTCTTTTTTCGAAAACGGAAGATAATAGTTTCAAAGTAAATTAATTCAAACTTATAATAGCTTTACAATAAAAAAAGATTTTAAAAATAATATGTAAATCTTTTTTCATACTCAGTTTTTTTCTTTTGATTTAAATTTAGTTGCCTAAACCAATGCACATATTGCAAAACAAAACATGCTCGTGGAGAATTAGGTTCATACCCACCAGAAGAAATTGTAGCAAGAGCTAAGCAATCATTTGAAGGTTAGTTTGTTTAAATTTTTATTTATTAGATATTTTTTAAAGAAAGTCAATTAAATATTTACATAATCATTCAAGGAGTTTAGAAATTTTCCAACTAAAAATGGAATTCTATTAAGTTTTTCACCAAAATGAAATTTTCTTTTATTACAATTTTATCTTCAAATTTTCAACATATTAAGTAATTCCTGATTTGGAGTTCTTTTTTTTATGTTAACCAGTATCCAAAACTGAATTTGAATTAAAATGTTTGACACTAAAGTGCAAACCATAAATAATACTACAATAAAAATAGAAATGGATAAGTTATATTTTTTTCTGTATATGATTGGTATGTTTTCATTTATTAATTAGAAGGTGTTGTTGAGATTTGGTTGACTAGTGAAGATACTGGTGCATATGGAAAAGATATTGGTGTCACTCTACCTGAACTACTGTGGCAATTGGTTGAGGTTATTCCTCCTGGTGCTTTGATGAGGATTGGAATGACAAATCCTCCATACATTAAAGAATATTTGAATGTCAGTGGTATTCTATCATTTTTATGCTATTGTAATTGCTTTCTGTTTTATTTATGTGCAGCCAATTTAAATATTTTTAGTTTAGTCCATGTTTACGCAGCTCTTATGACACCACTTACATTATATATATGTATGTATGTATATATATATAATATATATATATATATATATATATATATATATATATATATATATATATATATATATATATATATATCTTAAATTGTTTTATTGTAATTTTTACACTGTTGTTATAGGAAATGGCAAAAATCCTAAACCATCCACGTGTATATTCATTTTTGCATATACCTGTTCAATCAGGGTCTAATAATGTGCTTCACGATATGAAAAGAGAATATAGAATTGAAGATTTTAAAAATACAGTGGATTTTTTAAAAGATAGGTAATGTTAATAATATTTTCATGTTGGATAACATTTACATTCTTTTCCCTACATGCAGGTTACATGCAGGTTAAAAGGTGCAGAAAAAGGTTCCTATTCAAAAGTATAAATAGCAAAAGTTTAATTTACAATTAAATTAAAGAGGTTACATTTTAATTCAAAACAAAAACAAAAAAAATACTAAAAAAATGCAAAAGAATCAAAAGAATACTAAAAACAAACTTTTTATTAAAAAGAAATATTTCTTTTTAATATATTTAAAATTGCACATTGTAAGTTTTGAACAACAACATCGCAAGTATGAAACTTCCTGTTACCATCACGCGAAAGTTTCACTTGGTCTTCTTCCATGTGTTGCAGTTCATTTCTAAGAAAAATGAAGGTCTTGGACTCAATAGTGAACTATCAACTGAAGGTCTTCATTCAAACTTCAAGCCCCAATAGCAGTGTTTTAAGAGTCAGAAAACCCATCCAGAATATGGGATTTTTTTGTTGAATTGTGTTGTTGATTACAACAGCAAGCATGTAATGATAGAAGAAAATGCAGAAAATCTTTTTTACGTTTTTAGTATGACAAATTATGAGGTCACTTTTCCGCAAAAGTAATATTAAATTTGTCAACTTTTTCATGAATTGTTCATTTTCAAATGCAAAATATACATATTTATGAAAGAAATAATTTTTATGTAATTTCTTATACTTCCTCTGATTTAGACTTATTAGTTCGTTTTATCTTATGAACTTAGGATTTACTTGCAGGAAAATGTGTATATATTGCATATATTGTATATTTAAGAGTACCCAGATTAACTGTAGCAACTGACATAATTTGTGGATTTCCAACAGAAACATTAGAGGTGAATTTTTTTGCTGGTTTGGCAGAACCTAACATTTGCTTTATGAAACTTTGTTTAGGCAAAGGTGTTCACCAACTCTATTTAACATTAGTATTTGTTAATTAAGGATTTTGCAGATTCCTGTGCACTTGTTCAAGAGTACCAGTTCCCCAGTCTGTTTATTAATCAATTTTTCCCTCGACCTGGTACACCAGCTGCAAATATGAAAAGAATCCCAACTGATGAGGTCAGAGATGTTGCATATTTTTTCTTATAAGTATTTACAAATATTTACCTTAAGGTAATTAAAGTTTGTATCCATATATATATACACACACACACACACACACACACACACACACACACACACACACACACACACACACACACACACACATATACAGGTTGCGGCAGCGATTTGCGAACTAATTTTTGGCTAGGTTTTGTGATGTAAATAAAATACTTCCGCAATTTGGTTTTGATGATTAATGTTCAATGACCATCTTAGATTTTAATAAAGTTGTGAATAAAAAACATTTTAGTTAAAAGTTTTACAATGGAAGCCAAAAGAACCGAAGCTTTAAATTTGATTCACGCGGGTTTACCTGCACGTGAAGTGGTTAGTGTTTCTGGAGTGTCTAAGACTACATTTTACAAAGTGAAAAAACGTGACAGTGCTTAAGAGAGCCCAATGCCCTCTCCAGTAAACAAAAAAGTTGATAAAAAGTTCACAGAAAAGCTTAAAAAGCATGTTGAAAAGATTTCTATTGCATCCATTAGAAAGACAGCAGAATTGTTCAATATTGATGAGAGGACAGACAGAAAACACATGGAAAAGTCAGTGTGGCCCGACCTTCATGTCAACTTTTGATAGAAAGACTAAAAACTTTACAATTGGAGCGATCAAAGAAACTTCTGAATCAGCTAAAAAGCCATGCTTCGTCAACAGTTAATGTTTTCTTAGATAAAAAACTTTTTAGTGTTGACTATGTGATAGATAGGTGTAATTACGGATTCATTGTGTAGAAGAGTGACAAAGCACCGCCTGTGTATCACACCCAGCAATATCTTCAGGACAATATGGCTAATTTCTGGCCCAAACACTTTTGACCACCATCCAGCCCTGACCTGAATCCCTATGACTACAGTATGTGGAGCGTAGTTGAGAGTAAGGCTTGCAAAAAGACCCACTCAAGTGTCAAGCCACTAAAGTCGTCAATTACCCGTGCCAGGAAATCAATGTCAAGGGACTGTATAATAAGTACCTGCCAGTCCTTCTGCCCTAGGCTTGAGGTAGTGATCAAAAAGAAAGGAAACCTAATTGAATGTTAAGGTGGGAAAAGTATTTATCTTCAACTTTTCTCATATTAATATTCCATGAATAAAGTTTTTTAGTACTTTAAAAAATTCATTTTGAAAAATGTTCTAAAAAGTTCGAGAATCGCTGCCGCACCCTGTATACATATATATATACATACTTAGGATTACCTACATTATTTTATTTGTAGCCATGAAAATATTTGTAATGATAAATTTTATACATTTATAATTAAATTTTATATAAAGGTAAAAAGAAGAACCCGTGTTATATCAGATATATTTCAATCGTATTTTCCATATGAAAATCAGGTTAGATATATTTTCTAATGACCCATTGATTTACATTGTATACATTCTTTACTGGAAACATGTTGTGGTGTAAGCCAAAAAAATTCTTCTTTTTTTCAGTTAGGAGAACACCAAATGATCTTGATAACAGAAACTGCCAAAGACACAGTGCATTTTGTAGGCCATAATAAATCCTATGATCAAGTAAGTCCTATCTAACGTTCAGAGTTTTTTGTGAAACAATTTTAAGCTTTAACAATGAAAGCTACTTAACATAGTTCAATTTGAACGCTTTCATTAACAATTTTATATTGGAATTTACGTTAAGTTTGTATTAACAATAGGTTCTTATCAAAGGTGACCCTGACTTGATGGGGAAGTTAGTTGAAGTAGAGATTTATGAAACAGGAAAGCACTTCTTAAAAGGTCGTTTAGTGAACAATTCTGAAATCATATCACCTGGTTTGCGAAATCCACTAACAAAAGGAAAGATAAGTGGTCTCCTCGAAAATGTAACTATTTTATTGTATTTATCCTATGGGTTTACTGAGTAACATGGTTTGAAAATGAGTTGATGGATATGGAACTTGTCGCCTCTACTTTGGTGCAAGAGAGTGTTATTGTTTTGCATTATTACAATATTTTTCTTCAAAAAATGTGTTTTTCAAAAAAGTTTTTTGTGAGACAAAATTGTTTAAATTTTTTTTTATCATGGGACAACTTTTGGTTTTCTCATATCAAAAGTCAATCTTTTATTTTTTTTTTTTTTTTTTTTCACCGTAGTATATTATAATTTATATAACTGTATGTATGGGTCGTGTTTAAAATATTTATAGAAAAGTATGGGTAGAATACTAATATTAACACGCTCTACGCAGGAATTGCACTTTAAATTTTACAACTATATACTTTTTTACTTCTAGAAAACGGATATGATTGTTGATGATAAGCAACCGCTGCCGGCTACCATTTGGACACACGTTTTACATTTTGGACTTTTTGTTCTTATTGTTGCTATTACTTTAGATATTTGTCGCTTGTTACACATGGTCCGTACTAATAGTTGGCCACAGTGATTCTCTTAAGAAGGACGCACCTGTTACTGGTATTAGCATGAATATTTCTGACTAAGCCAAGAAAACCTCTATTGTGTAGTTATAATTTTTGGTGCTGCAGGTACACGAATCCTTTTAGAACAGAACAAGAAAGATGTTTTAATAAAAATGATAGCTTTATTTCCCTTTCATTCAGTAAAACGTTAACTTTATTATTGCTTACTTAAAAATGAAAATAGGCTTGTAAAATTTATCGCCTCGCTTATGGAATTGCTTTCCATTATAAACGTTTTAGAATTTATTTTAGTTTATTTTTTAGAAATTTTATTTATACTCCTCAAATAGAACAAGATGTTTTCTTTCTGTATATACACACCTTTATCGACGATAGAAATCGGTAACTTGTAAAAATTAACAAGCAGATAACCTTGTAAAAATTGATGAGCAGAATTTGTCATTATGACTTTGCATTTTTTTATATATATAGCTGTAGCGGAGGCAATCAAAACTAACGTTTGAGTTTCTTTTTTCGTGCACTAGGTTCTCTTTGTGATGGCTGCTATTACCTTAGACCGTTAATTTTTATTTATTGTTGAGTATCGGCCGTGTGTTGTGAAAACTGTTTGCAACTGCGACCTGGTTAAACATTCGCATCGAATATCAGGGTGGCCAGCCAACTGGAAATCAGGGCAATCAGGGAAAAGTCAGGGAAAAGCATTTTAGTCAGTGAAATCAGGGAAAAGTCAGGGGTTTTTCCTTTTTTTGTTAAAAGTCAGGGAAAATTAAATTTAAAAATAAATGAGTAGCCTCCTTGACTGAAATGGCCCCCTTGGCCTTGAAGAGGTGAATACATAGAAGGAAAGAAAAATTTAATTTATTTTAATATTTTTTTTGTTATTGTAGTTACAACCCTCTTAAATTCTGATAAAAATAGTAAATATGATTGCTATTATATTATTATCTAAAGTTTGAAACTTATTTTTAAAATAAATTATTTTTATATTCAATTTATTTAACTGTGTGCTTCTATATGAGTTAAATATATTATATCTATATAATATATTTAATAACTGTATGTTTATGTAGTGTAGATTTTTTCCAGGTAAATAGTTAAAAAATAGTAACAATAATGTCTAAACTAATTTATTTTGACAATGACTGGATCAATCATGAATTCCATCCATCATGGGGTTGGCTAAAGAGAACCAATGATAAAACAAAGGCTTAGTGTATGAAAAAGGTGTAGTGTATGTGAAAAACATTTTCTCTAAGTAATGTGGGTATAATGGCAGTTAGAAGACATGAAAAAAGTGGCAAGCATTTAAAAAACATATCTTTAAAAAGTCAACCAAAAGTACTAGATTATTTTAACAGTAAAATGTCACAGAAAAATACAGAATCAAAAGCATCTGCTTCATCAATTTCATTACTGATTCATTTCTAAAGTCTTCTCAACTAGTTTCAATTGTTTCAATAACTTCTTCCAGCCCAGTAGTACCACCTTTCTCTCTATTTACGGCTCAAAATGATGTAACACGTTCTGAAATACTTTGGGCGCTATACGTAACTCAGCAACATTTTTCATACAGATCATGTTCCAAAATTGGACTTCTATTTCAGCGTATGTTTTCTGACAGTTATATTGCTAAAAAAATGACTATTGGGAAAACTAAAGTGGCCTATAACATTACACACGGACTTGCCCCGTATTTTCATGATCTAGTTTTAAAAGCTGTCTTTAACTCTAACCATGTATGTCTTGATGAATCTTTAAATGAAGTTGTTCAAAAAGGCCAAATGGATATTTGCATTCGATATTGGGATGTGATGCGTAACTAAATGACTACAAGATACTTTTCGTCTGTGTTTCTTGGCCATGCAACTGCTTATGATTTGTACAAAGGTTTTACAAATGTCCTAAATGAAAATCTCCAAGCTAAAATTTTACAAATATCTATGGATGGACCAATTGTAAATTCGAAGTTATTTTGATATACTCAGTGATGAATTCGGTAAAAAATTTGAAACATCTATTCTTGAAATGGGGTCATGTGGCCTACATGTTGTACATGGTGCATTTCAAACAATTATACTGTAAATATTGTTACTGACGCTGTCAATGATCTTTTGATGCCAGCTAAAATTTCATTTTTTCAGTACTTGGCTTCAATTGTAGAGCCTTTCTTAAGACTTTTTCAGTCAGATTCTCCGTTAGCACCTTTCCTTTACCAAGAACTAGAAAAACTAATGAGATCTGTCATGCAGAACTTTATTAAAAAAGATGTATTGGATGAGGCAAAATCTATTATTGAGCTAATGAAAATAGACCTAACCATGCATAAGTGTCACGAAAAAGAAGTAAAATTTGGTATTGCAACTTCTTCGCTTCTTTGTAAAATAAAAGTAAGTGAAAATCAAAAGTTACAATTTCGAAGTGATTGTATCCAGTTTGTATATCGGAGTGGTTGATAAACTGAGGGAGAGAAGTCCTTTAAAATATAAACTTACAAGAATGACTGATTTACTCACAATCCTTCACGAACCTAAATGGATTAATGCCACATTAGCTGATAAGGTCAATATTCAGTATCAAGATTTATTTGATCTTGCCAAAGGCATCCACAGATTACAGTTTACAAATTATAATGTTTATAAAGATAGGTTGGATGTTTTTTTAATTCCTTTTATATGCCAGAATTTTAGTTCCTTATTTGAAGTATCCAAAATTGTCTTCACTTTTTCACATGGAAATGCACAAGTTGAAAGTAGGTTTTCTATCAATTCAGATGTTCTTGTAGAAAATTTACATGAGAGCTCTGTAGTTGCCCAAAGACAGGTATATGATGGAATTCACCATGTTAGTGGAGTTTGCAATGTTGAAATAACCAAATCAATGATTAAAAGTGTAAATATGTCTCATTCACAGTACAAAGATTCATTGAAACGAAAGAGAGAAGAACAGATGCAAGAAGAAAAAGAAAGTATTGATAAAAGAGTAGCTGTGCAGAAAATCAAGGAATTAAATGCTAAAAAAACAAAGCTAAATCAACATCATCAGGAAGATATACGCGAGATTAAAGCTAAAATAAAAATGCTTTCACGCAAAATGGAATGAACAGATTTACATTTTTTTGATTACATAGATTTGAATTATTTTTACTTCCTTAAATTTAAAAATGATTTTTAATCTAAAATAAATCATTTTTGAAAAACAAAAAAAAAACATTTTTTTTAAATTTTTAAATCTTTACTTTTTAACATTTTTATATATGTGTGTGTTAATTCTTTTGAAAGTTTAAGATAATTCTTTTAAAGATTTCTATAAAATTTTCTGAACCCTAATTGGTAATATGCAAATCTATTATATATATTGGTAGCAGACCCAGTATAGTACCTTAAGTTTTAATACAGTAGAAAAAGGTATATAAAACAATCAACAACTCAAATTTTTCAAAAAGTTGAGTTGAAGGCTATATAGACTAGTGATGTTTTATTATTAGATTAGTAGTTATTGCTTTTTTATAAGTTTATTACAAATTTTAAGGCTGAAGCATAAAATACGATCGTATAACATAAATGATTTCTCTACAAAAAAACTCTGACTTGTAGCTTAAAAGTTATTTCCTTTATTGATATTAAACTGGAAAAAAAGTTCAAGTAACTCAAGGAAAAATATAATAAGTCAGGGAGAAGTCAGGGAAAAGTCAGGGAATTTGAATGAACAAAGTAACTGGCCACCCTGAATATGCCAGAGCACAAAATAATTGACGTCACTAGAGTCATAATAATAGAAGTTGGCGAAGTAAGTTGATACTTTACCTCATTCTGGTAAGCTACTAGTCTAACCAACAAGATTCCAGTCACTGAAAACCCCGATTAGCGTGCAAATAGCCCTCTTTACCATTTTTCAACCATACTTAAAGCGTCAACCCCGCTCTGATTACAACTCGCCCCCTTGTTTAATGTCAACTCTTTGCTATCTTATTCAACTACTACACAAAACTGAATAAAACCTAAATATGAATATTTTCAAATGACGTTATAATTATGAATAAAGTTTTTCAGCTTTTTTAAATTTACATCATGTTCTCTAAAATTCGTTTAGAAAAACATTCTCATGAAGTTTTTTTTTTTATGATGTTAATTCCCCCAATAAATTATTTGAAATTATTCGATTTTTATCTTTCATTTAACATTGCTCAACAAACTTTTTGAATCGTCATGGTGTTAAAACGATGTTAACGAATTGTTAACACCATGACGATTCAATGTTGGATTGGTTTATATTTTCAAGTGATTACTGTGTTTGTTTAATAACTTTAAAATTTATAAACTTGATAAATTTGTGAAACTCGATCGAAATATTTGAATAAAAATGAAACTTGAAAAACTTGAACTCAAACTATTTGAAAAATTTTACTTACTTTACAAAATGGGATTGAAAAACTTTTAAACTCGAACTCGCCAAATTTTTAAACTCGAATCACATTTTTAGTGAAGTGTTTGTGAAATTTTGGTTGCACCTAAACTTTGGTTCAGTAAAACCTCAGTTGAACCGAAATTTGAGTAAAATTGAAAACAAAATCGAACAGGCCGATACTTGAAAACCAAATTTCGGTTACGGTTTTACTTATCTGAAACACCCTCTTATTCACATTTATAATTTATTTCAGCAGTCATCTTTTTTGCTTTAGACTTATTGTTATTTAATTTTATCTCTTGTCTGCGTAGTAAATCTTTAATAGTTTTCAAAAAAAAACAAAATTGTTCATTAGTTTGTAAAAGTCTTTTTCAAACTCTTTTTTAGCCTTTACTCTCATGTCAGCATTTAATTCTATATATTTTGCTTTAACCATGAGTTTTCATTAAGTTTTATTCCTCGATAAATTTGGATCATTTTTTAACCATATTTTATATATACTTTTAAAGCATCAGGATGAACAATATATTTCTTTTTCTTAGTTAAATTACAAGCTTATTAACATTACCTATTCGTAATCTTTTAGGAGCTAGAGGATAATCATTATGTAAATCACGCGATTCTTTAGGATATTTCAAATCTACTTCTAAGACACAAGCATGATTTTCCCATGACTAAGGAAAAATCTGCCCACCTTTCTTAATCAAAAAAGGATGTAAGAAACATTAAATGTATTTAAATCAATGTTTCTGAAAAATTAAGACTGTAAAGATTACATATTAATAGGGAAAAAACAAAAAAAAATTAAGTTTTACAGAAAATTTTGACTTTCTTTTTGATGCCTCCCATAAGTTTCTGGACAGAGCGATTTTTGTAAGTTTTAGCAGTGTAATCCCATTTTTTCTTCAAATCTGTAGCTGATTTTACTGTTTTTCCACTTAGTTTCAATTTCTTTTTTATGATGGCCCAATATTTTTCAGTAGGACGTAATTCGGGCCAGTTTGGAGGATTCATCTTTTTCGGAACCAACATCACTCCATTATGATCGTAAAACTTTTGAGCATCTTTTGAGTAATGTATTGTGGCTAAATCAGTCCAAAACAATACTGAAGTACTTCTATGAGCTTTAATTAGTTGTTTTATACGAGAAAGACAACATTTCACGTATTCCGAAGATTTCATTGTGCCCAAACAAACATGAATTGGCGATTTTTTGCCGCAAAAGCAAAGTGGCTGCCAAATCATCAATTTTTTCGAAAATTTATCAGTCATTACATACTTGTATTTATCACTCACATTTCCTCTTATTTTAGAAGCATAGCAGCACTGCCCAGGAATTTGTTTAAAATCCATTTTAACATAAGTTTCGTCATCCATCAAAATGCATCCATTATGTTTTGTTAACAAGTTGTCATACAACTTTCGAGCTCGACTCTTTGCGGTTGAATTTTGTTTATCGTTTCGATTTGGCATTTTAACTACTTTAAAACTTTGATATCCAAGTCTCTGTCGCCATTTATGTACAAAAAAATTGGAAACCTTCAGTTTTTTCGCTCGATATCTATCAGACCAATCAGGATGTTCTTCCAATGAAGTCTCCAACCGTTCGAGAGCTCTAGGATTTGCAATGCGTTTTTTTCGACCACTTCCTTGTTTTCTCTGAATAGTTTTCTGTGCTGTAAACCGTTTAAGAACAGTATCTACAGTTCTTCTTGATATTTTTAATGATTTCGCTAACTTTCTATTCGATAAAGTTGGATTTTTTAAGTGTTTGTCCACAATCAAAAATCTTTGTTTAGTTTGCTCGGTTTACGTTTTGAAACTAAATAATATTTTTAATTATTTTTTTCTGCCAAAATGTTCTATTATACAAACACTTCCACACACAAAAAAATAATTTCAAAAAACGACCGTTAACTAGCTTTACCACACCGCAAAAGGTGGGCAGATTTTTCCGATAGCATGCCTTACATATATTTTTAATATCTTTCTCTACAAACTCAACAAGCGTTTGTGCAACATTTTTATCATTAGTTATTACAGTGTAAGTAACAGGTTCAGTTATCTTTTTTTTAATTTTTGAAGCATAACATTTTATCTTTCTTTGGAAATTCAAACTTTTTTAGGTTTATTCTTAGTGCAATATAATTTATGCTCACTAAAAAAGATTCAGGATCAATTTTTTTATTATTTCTTCTTTCTATTTTATTAGGGTCAATCAAAAAAACATTTGTAAAAAAAAAAGGATTTGTAAAAACATAGGAAAGTGACATTTGACCTTGTTGTCTTTTAACATCTTCTTGCTGTAACATTTTTTCTTCTAATAATAATTTTTTGATTATTCAATGAGAATAATACATCCTTATAGTTTTTACATCTATATTATAACTCAGTAGATCCTTTGGATCCTATTGATGGGAACAATCGTTCTGATCAATAGGATCCTAAAGGATTTTAGCAGTTTATAAAGAAGCTATTCAGTTTATAAAGAAGCTTATTCATTTCATCATTTAAGTACGTGAGATCTTTATTTGCATCAAGCGGTTGAGATTTTTATAACATGAGCCTGTGATAAAAATATTTAGTAGAGTTGTATGTAAACAGGAAAATGAGCAAGATTTTTATCTCCTTACAATAGAATAAGTAAAAAAGGTAAAAAATTATGTTGATGTTTATCCGATGATAACAACAGGTGGAACATTAAGAACGGGTGTGAAAGGTGTATTAAGGGTGCATTAAGGGTGTGAAACATGATGATAATAAAAATATTAGTAGAGTAGCTGACCTTATGTTGAATGATAAAGTGTGACATATCACTGATAAAAATCTCACCACTATCTATTGTGGAAAACCATCTTAATGTAGGTGATGTTATAAGTTTTAACAATGATGTTGGTAAGAAACCAGGAGATGAAAATTTTAATATACTCATAAAAATAGATTTGTAAGTTTATTTATTTTTTTACTAAATAAAAATGAATGTTGATAAATTCAGAGGTGCTATGATAGTAGTGGTTCTCGTTTATCCAATTGATTTTCAAAATATGTGAGGACATTACTTAATTTCTAAAAGTAATGCGATATATTATTCAATACAATTAATAAATCGTATTTATCGATTAAATCCTGGTGTCATATAAGAAAAATCTAATCATTCTCACGAGTGTAATTGTCGAAATTAACGGTAAAGAAAATGGCATTAAAAAAACTAAGGAGCAAAAATGTAAAATAGCTGCACATTGATGAGTTTTGAGCATACATATATATGTAAGTATGTATATACATGTATGTATTTAATGGTTGGCAATAAATGACTCACCGTTTGAAAACACTTCATAAAAATGTTCTCAAATTTATTATTATATATACAACTATACTTTATACTCTATTTAGTTTTACGGTATTAAGTTATTTTGATTGGTTTTAGCATCTTATTCAGGGATATCAGGGATATATCAACATAAGAAAATCACAAGGCTAGCAACGCACACGCATAAATACTAAAAAAAAACAACTTCAGCCAAATCGTTTCTGTCAATTCCTTCGTAAAAAAAAGTGAAGGAGGTCTTGCTGAAGTTAAAAACTAAATTAAGAATAAAGTAGGGCACCTCCTAAGGTAGGCTAAGGTGGGCTAAAATGGTCGTAAAGTACAATTACGATTTAATTATAAAGAATTTTGTTAATTTTTTAATTTTCTGGGCCAAAAAGAACCGTTAAATCTGCGTAAGCAAATAGCCGGCCTGTTAAGTAAATTCCCGCCTAATAAAAGTACATAAAAAAGACGATTAAATCTGTGTAGGTAAAGTAAATCACGGCTAAAAAAGTAGCCTGAGTTCTTCAAATAATATGCTTTTTACAACAATATAACAGTTCGTGACGTATACAATGTATTAGAAAAATTCCCCTATAAATAAAGTTAAAATTCGGGGTAACGATTAAGCTTGCGGTTAAATTTGGATAGGGTAGGGTTAAGTTAGCAAGAGAGTGTAAAGGTTTGGGTAACATTATAATAGTGTTTTTAACATTAGGGTATTTTCCTTAGAAAATTACTGCATAGAACCAACAATAATTAGAGCAACACAAAAATATATGGTAACTGCAAAGAGAAAAATTCAGTAATATAAAAAAGTTTTTAATAAAAAAGAAAAAAGTATAAAGAAAAGTGAAATCTAAAGAAAAAATATTTAAAAATTTTTTTACATGAAACAAAATTTGAAAGAGAAATCCGACATTTAAAAAACAGCTAAAAAGATTTTGAACCACGTCGCTCTACTGTAGCAAAACCTTCTCAGCGTATCCCTCCTCACATCCTTCTGTAAGTTCCAATAACCTTTTTGCAGTTTGGGCACGAGTGAATTACATCTTTGCATCCATCCATACAGAAAGGAAAAAAGCAACATATCCAAAACCTTACAAGTTAAAAAACAAAACAAATTATCTTTTGAAAAGTTAAAATATTAGTTAAAAAAAAAACGAAATATTAATTTAAAAATTAAAATTTTTTTTTAAAAAAAAAAAAAGAAATGTTAATCAAAAAAATTGAAATAATAAAAGAAATGAAATTAAAATTAAAAAAATTAGAATTAATAATTTTGAATAGTCAGAAAAAAGACAACAGCTTTAGATTAACTTAAAGCAAAAATTAGAATTATGTAATATTTTATTCCAACCTCACTACATAAACTTCAATAAAAATAAAACAAATCATACATAAAAAATGTTCTGCACCATGTATCAATTAGTTACTGCACTATGTTGGTAAACTCTAACCACTAAACTAATGTTTAGCTACTAAGGTATTTTTTTAAAAATCGATAACTTTATTAACTAATTGAAATAGTTGTTTGTATTCAATAATATTTGTCTTTCAAAACTTTTATAAGCCACATTCCTAATCTTTGTTCAAAAATACTTGAAACTTTGAAAAACAACCATTCTACAGATGTAGAGGGTGGCAATAAAGTATTGAACTTTTAAAAAACAATCATTAATGGCAAATGTATCTTAGCATTTAAAAGGTTTGTGGAACTTAATGTTAGTCACGATGAATGAGAGTCAAACTTGGAGGTTTTAGTTGTTTTACATTTGAGGAAGAAACTGTAAAAATCAGTTTCCAAATCATCTGATTCTCTATTAAGTTCTGAATGGTTACCTTTATTAATGAAGTTATTTTTCATGAAGAGAGGTTTGCATAGATAAAAACAATTACAACACAAGCTTATCAGTCTCTTTATCATTAACTTAGTTTATAAATCTCTTCAGTATCAGAGCTTGATGCCAGATATTACCAGGTAATAGCTTGGTTTGACAAAAGTTACAGACATGTTGCTAAATGCAGTAATTATTGATGAGGAAATTTTAATTTTAATATTTTTTTAATGGTAAGTTACAAAACTAAATCATGGTTGAAATTATTTTTCATTCTCAAAGGATTAAAGTTTTTTAAAACAGACTAATTTAACTAGTTTAATGTATATTTTAAATTTTTTGCAGAAAAACAAGTTTTGAGATATCCTATAAACTTTTAGCAGTCATAGGTACTTGTTTTAAATGACAAGCAAAAGGACTGTTATTAAAATTAAGATTAATAATCTGTTTTTTAAGTTCAACACTTTTTCATCTGACTTTTCATCACAAATTCTAGTTACCTTTTTAAGATTCTTTTTTGCTCTTTCTTTTTTATCCAATTGAACTAAGAATGTGAAATATGGCAATAGTAAACTTAACACTTCAAATGGTTGAAACTTTGATAAATCCAGCTAATGAATTATCTGATAGCATTAGACCAATAAACATTAGTTGACATTACACATGTACAATATCTGCTGCATCTAAACTTCTCTTTTGGTTACTCTTCATTGCATTACATTTAATTAAGACAAGTCAGAAAATCTTTTAAACAATATGAATCCTTTGTTGTAGGTTGTGCATGATTTCAGGAAAAGACTTTGGAGTTATAAACTCCATATTTGCATAAATTCCTAAATATTCAACAGCCTCTAACTCTTTATTGAAATTAATTTACATATTTTCATAAATCTTCATTTATTTGGATCATTAAAGAATTTCTTCCAAAAACTTTGCTTCATTCCACAGGCAGTTGAATAAGTAGATTTCCAACTAAAAATATCAACTGGCACTTATTTCTTCAGATTATTTTTATGTATTTCACTCTTAGACTTCCTGAACAGTGTGAAATCTTTTCAAATTTCATGTAAAATGCTGATATCTCTATTCTTAAACTTGCACATTTAACAACAAAATTTAGAGTTTATTTCCCCAGAATTCAAAGGTTCATAAAACTTTGTTGTCAGTAAAGACCACACATGTTCACTGCTTGATGAACTATTATATGCTTGAGATGAAACCTCCATTGTATTAATTGAATAGCTTTTTAGTTTGACTGATTAAAAATCTTTTTAACAATGCTGATTGCTTTTATTAACACAGAAATAACATCATACATTAAAAACATTACATACTTCAATTTTACCAAATAGGAATAAACATTTTAATTAAACTAAAATCTAGTATTACCTGTTAATTAAATTTTTTTTGATAACTTATTCAGTTAATTAAAATTTAGCACAATATTTCAGCAAAAATATTTTTTCTATTAAAGCTTCTCTAGAGTAAGTTTGCAAGCTTTAATTTTTCTTTCATATAAGCACAGAAATTTAACAACAGAGTTTTTCTTACTCAAATCCAGTTTCTTTTACACTTTTAGATGAACTCTGTTGTTTACTGCCTATTGATAATTGAATTTACTGCAAAAATGACCTGTCTTCAAAGTATGGTCTTAGCTTATTCTAAAATGCTCTGTAAGGTTTCATAGTATTTTAGGTTCTATAATATTCCAGATGAGCTGATATGGTTTATAACAAAACATTTGTTAAGAACTAATACATCTATATAGCATTGTATAGCAATAATCCATAGATGATGCATATTGTATGTCTATGTGTATGTATGTGTGTGTGTATGCATGTATGCAATGCTGTTTAAACATCTAAGATAAAAAAAGCCTGCCTTGAAAGATTTTTGAATAAGGAAGTCAGTATGAAGGTTTTAAAAAGTACTTCTATACCTGTACTTTAAATAGCTAACTTACCCAAAAAAAAACATCCCCAAAAACAGTAGCCATACTAATAAACCAGACACAAACTCTATAGTAGTAACAACTTGTGCTTGACAATATGGACATTGCATTCTGACAGGTAACTGATTAAATGTAACAACAAAAGCAGCAGTGAGTTGAGGCTGAGTTAAAATGGTTGTAGTTGTATTTTGTGGATATAAAGGCTGGTTGATATTTACATTTCCTTGACCAGATGGAGGGTAAGGTACATTTCCAGGAGGAACATAGTAACCAGGTTGAACTGGTGGTGGATAACTGGGTGCATTAGGATTTTGGTAGGAAGGTTGTTGCCCATAATTTGGAACAAATCCAGGTTGAATTTCATCATACTTTGGAGGCTCATTTGATAGCATATTAACGTTAGCCATTTTAATTGCTTAAAATACATCATCTTTTATAACACTTTAAATTTCTAACATACTTCAAAAAAAATAACAAAAAAAAGCAAAATATTCTTTGGAAAATCTGTATCAAAATAAGAGAAGCCAAGAAAGAAAAAAGAATATATCAATAAAAATGTTTATACGTAAAAATGTAGAATTTGGTTATACATACATTATACATTTATATATTGAATTACTCAACATCATCTTTTCTTATCATAAACCTACATGGTTCTAGATATGTTATAAACAATATGATATTTTGTATAATAGATATGTAGCTAGCAATACCATACACACTTAGTTTAAAATATCGCAATATGAAATAAAAAAGAAAACCGTTAGACAGTTATACAAATACTGTTTTTACTATATAGCTTTATGCAATAGTTTTTAGGTTTTATTTTAAACCCACGCAATTAACTTATGCAAGCCGAAGTTTCTGCTTTTTCGTTTTTATTTTGATTTCGTTGTATGGTGACGTAATTGCCGGACAGTTTTTTTTAAAAATTCTGTATTTCAGACACGGAACACATTCATCACCTCCACAGTGCACACATTTTCTGTTATAATAGAAATTAAATGTCACACATTTTCAGGTAATTAATATTTACCAATAGCTATCTCGTGCCCAGATACTTTTCAATTTTTGATTCTGAATGTCCACAAGAAAATTTGAAAAAAACTCTTTAAAATCTTTAATATATTTAAAACCTCTCAAAAATCAAAAATAAATCAGGTAAAAAAGAAAGAAAGAAATACAGAAACCCCTAAAGATTAACAAGATCTCAAAGGAATTCCAAGAATATAAAAGATAAATAATCAAAGTTCGAAATAAAGCCTTCTTAATTTAGTTGTGGATTTCCTTAATTAAATTGCTAATTAATTGATTAGTTCTTTTCCTCCTTAATTAATTTGTCGGCCGCAAATTTGTTAGAAGCTCTAAGGATTTTAACAAATTTGTGGTGAACAAGTACTGAATGGTTTTATCACATTAAAAAAGTTATAAAAAATAAAAAAATAATATTAAAAAAGTTATCAAAGAGGGCCGGGTTCAGGAGTTGGCAAGTATTTAGATATACACCATATTATACGCTATATTTACACCATATTTAGATCACATATACGCTATATTTACACCATATTTAGATTGTACTTTGGACCAGTTAAATAAATTACCGCGATTTTTCAAACATTTATTTTAACAATTTTGCATCGTTTCGACATTTTTTTAGTAGTCTTTATGTAAAAATTTACTTTCTTACAAACCTTTTTATTCGATAAGAAACAAACCATGAAATTTATAATAAACTAGAAAAAAAATTTTTTTTTTTCTTTTTTTTCTTTTTTTTTTTTTTTTTTTTTTTTTAAAAAAAAAAAAAAAAATTAGTTTCTGGAATTTCTTTCTTTTATTCAATATCTGTAATGAAGAGAAATTGTTATCAGTGGTTGTTGATATAGTTACACTAGTAATTAAGAAACAATGACGTTCCAAACGAAACAAATTAGGAAAGCTTTTTGCGTAGTTAAACGAAGTTACTTAATTAAAATTGAAGGGTTCTGAACTAATGAAATTTTTTTACAATTAAGGCAAATTCAATAAAATTAGTAAAATTACTAATTTTTTCCATCACCCAAGAACAATAGAGTTTGTGACTTTTTTGACTAATTCCAGTCCGCTATTAAAGCAAGATATGGACGTCATCGTTTGGTGGAAAGGCTACCATACTAAATTCGCGCTCCTGGCAATTGCAGCAAGGGAATTGGATATGGAATTCCAGTGACTTCTGCTGCTTCAGAAAGACTCATTAGCGATTCTGGAAAGATAATCACTGACGGAAGATACAATTTGAACCTTAAAAATGCTAAAATTTTATCTTTTATACAACTAAAACAAAGATACTTTTGCACTACTCTTTACTAAGTGGACATCATTAAATAATGATGAAAAAGAAGATTTTTCAGGATAAGCCTCATGTTCTAAATTCCGGACTGTTACTGTCAGAATCTAAAGCTATCTGCGTAGTAAATCATCAAACTCATCCAAATCTTAAAATCCGAAAGTAAAAAATTTGCTACAGAAACAAAGAATCCGTTAGAGACACGTCACTGACGTCAGTGAAAAGTGATAAAAATGATTTTACAGCTACTCATGCTTTTAAATGTCAAAAATGTCAAAATTTAATTGTCATTAAATTTGTCGTAAATTCATTAAAATTCATACAATCAAATGTGATTTAAAGTAAAATAGAAGTAAAAAATGATACTTTTTTAAAGAAATCCGAAAAGCACCATAATATTTTTCGAGCTTCGATTAATAATATATTGGCCGTTGCTACTTGATGCGCAATGCGCTCTATGCAGCCATATGCTACTCGGAGCGCAATAAAATAGTACGCATGCGCTAAATTTTTTTTTTTTTTTTTTTTTTAATTCTTGTTGATGTTATCCCTATCCCTATCCCTATCCCTATCCCTATCCCTAACCCTTAGCCTAACCCTAACCGCCAATCTAACCAGCTTTATTGTTAAATATATAAATCGCACTGTTATAATAAAATAATTGCGCATGCGTGTACAATATTGCACTCTGAGCAGCTTATGGCTATGTAGAGCGCATTGCGCTCTACGAAGACACTTCGTAATATATTAGGAATAAAATTATTCTTAACCGAGTTGAAAAAGTAGAAACTACTAGTTTCGACGACTTTCTATGGATTTATAAAGTGTTTAACAATTGAAAAAACTTTGAACTTTTTTAAAGTTTTGATTTTCAAACTTTTGACAGACTAATTTTTTCAAAATAGCCGTTTTTCTGAAGATTATTTTAAAAAATAGAACGTTTTACACGTTTAAAAAATAGAACGTTTTACACGTTTAAAACTGCAAAAAATATTTTTGTTTGTTGAAAATATCACGTGCAAGAATGCGAAGAGATTGTGTGGCTAAAGGTGTAATTTGATTTTCCAAAAATAAATGCAGCAAAATCTAAAGCAAAGCACTCAGGCATCATAATTTTAAAAAAAAAAAGAAATCCTTTTTCCTTAGATTTACAAATTAAGAATTTGTGGAACGCAGTTCACTCAGTTTTTTTATATCTAGTAGTACAGACTTATTTTTACAAGAACCATTTATATCTTGCCATTATTTAAGCGATTTAACGGTCAATCATTTAAGCGTTTATAAATTTGATGATTCTAGTAGTGATTCCAAATGTGATTACTATAAAGATTTTCTTTCATTTCGTTTACTTCTTAAATTTGGAGAGAAAAAACATAATGTTGCAAAACAAATCTTAATTCAAGAAAAAAAAACTAATGCAAGAAAAAGAAATATACAAAAACAGAAAAATAACAACTCTAGAAAAAATAAATTAAATATTTATATATTCAATATTTATTTCACACTAAATTTCCATCTGTTTCACAATTTCTACTGTGAGAAACAGTATTTGAGTTTTCTTGAATTCCATTTGTACTGGAAGAAGGTAGTAAATCTATGCAAGGGTGCCTTTCACTCGGCATCAAGCAGAAGTCTTTTTTGTCTCTCTTCAATTCATTTTTTGCGAGTAGAGGTGGTAAAGGATGACGTTGTGCTTTCCATATAAAATGTTTTAACGCGTGCGCATCAGTGAAATCTTCTTCTCCTAAAACATTTATGTGATCAAGTTCATTGTGCAAGATGGTGTATCGTTGCGATATTTGAGAACGAAACGAAGGGTTTTTTGAATAATAATTACAGCCTTGGACTAGCGATGGCATTTTTACAGAATTATTATTTTCATTATCCAAAGTTTGACTGTGTAAACAAGGACTTTGTTTTGGAGAAAGTAGTTGAGGAAAATAACTCTTTTCAACACAATTTAAAGTCTCTCTTTCAAATAGAATTTTTGACCCCAAATGTTTGGTGTGAGGTTTCATTGACGATTTTTCTGGTTTGTTGTCAATAGGAGCGTTTGTTGTTAAATTCTTTTCGTTGCTTGGAGAAAATATTGCTCTGCTTGGAAGCGAGGGTTCAAGCTGTAGAGTGTTTTCAATTCCCTCTGATAAGGTTTTATTGGTCTGTAAAGTATTTACAGCTTTTTTGCTTCGTTGGTTTTTGCAAATAACTTCAAAAGCAGGTATATGTTCCTCACTTTTAAAAAGTTCCTTCACACAATGGCGTGGTTTCTTCAGTATTGGAATTGTATCTTTGCACTCATTTTTAATCTTTCGAAGTAAAAGCTGTTCGGTGGTGAGATTGCTGAGCAATAGGTATTTGGTCGGTGAACATGGGTATATATAAGCGACATCGTCCGATGGCGAGAAAGACACTTTTTTTGGTTTCATAATAAGAGATTCAGAATCAAAAGAATCAAAGGTAAGACGATGCCTGTCGTGCATTTTGTAGAACACTTAGCTGACTTTCGTGTATTATCATCAGAGATTATTTTTTTTGTATTATAATAAAATTACTTCTTTTAAATATTTTTTTAAAACAAACTTGTTAAATCATATCAAAACACAATCAAATTTATACCGCAACATGAATTCACACTTTTTTCAAAAGTCGAAAACTGATCAGGAAGCTGTATATCGTTAATTCATTTCTTGTAAAAGTTCTCTTTAAATATGTTTTGCAATTCAAATTAAGGTTAAGGTTTTTTACCATGTGGCAGGGTCGGTGAACATGGGTAATTTCAGTTGTTAAAGATAACTTTTTCTCATTTTTTATTGCAAGAATCTTCGATATTAACCCCCATGTTAATAAAAAATAATTCCCTAGTTGCAATGGCATTTCAAATTCTCAGTTTGTTGTTTTTTTTGTTTGTTTACTTTTATTCAAAAGTTCGTCTATGTAAAAAAATGCACATCTATGTAACATTAACACTTCTTTAATATTGTCGCACTTAATTCCATCTTTTTTAATTTTGATTTTGTCTGAAAATAGTTGATTGTATAAAACCGACGGTCAAACGATAAGTAGAACTCAAAGAATTGAAAGAATATTTTTTCAATTATTTAGATTTATTCCAATTCGTATTCGAATGTTCACCAAATATAAACGAAAGTAAAACTATAAGAGTTGACTTTTTTTTTAAAAAAACTTTTTTTTTTTCAAATAGCAGCCAGTTTTTATTAGTTTAAATTTATAAAATTATATGCTCTCTATATTCCTATATTACTCATTTCAATTTTAAATGTTGAGATTCACAATATATTACTCATTTCAGTTTTAAGTGTCGAGATTCACAATTTATTAACATTAAGACAATATTTTAAGTGTAAAATTCATGATTTTTATTTCTCTAATTTATAATATACCTAGTAAAAAGAGTTGATAGTTTGTGTTGAAGTATTATAAAAGTTAAAATGAGGTCTTGGTGTTTTTAATGCGCATAAAAATACTAATTTACCTAAAACAAGTCTTTAACTCCTCAAACTAAAACGCGTACAAATAAAACATAATTGTTAAAATAAAAAGTTGATGGAGAGATATTGATACTATTTCATCATAGCATTCTTTCTAGATATCTTGTCTGTATGGTTTAATCTAACTTTGCAAATTTCCTAATTCCGAACCTCTTGTGACTCTTCGGAGAAGAAACCAATGGTAAGTCCTAACGCCTCAGATATCTGTACCCTTTGTTCCAAGAACTTATGAACAGTTAGGAGAATCAAAAATCAGGACTACTTTTCGAATATAAGAGTTGTAGTTTCATGACTCAACTCATAATCTTGGCATAATGATTTTAGGATAGTCCTCCAACTAATAACTATATCTGCCATTAATCCCTGTTCTTTGCCAAAACTCTGTTTGGATATAACAATTATTAGCTCCTTTCTAAATCTCTGTTAAATATTATTGTTTTATTTTTTTGGATGCTTTTTCACCTGGGGGCTTGACAGAGTAAGTTTTAATATCCTTCTTGTATTCCAAATGTAAAATATACTCAAAATATCTGAGACAGTAATCCAAAGTTGAAGCCCAAAAGAAAAAGTTTTTTTTATTGATTGTTTTAGATTTAATCAATGCTGGGTCATTATAAAGTTTACTGAGATTCGCTCTAAATTGTTCATCTTCATTTCTGCTCAACCCTTTCGTTTTCCTTTGGAGTCAATAATAATAATATATTTTTTTCTTTCTGTAACTCTTTTTGTTATATTGCTAGGTCAATGTATATCTCTGTTGTATAGCTTTACCATAGAATTTCTTTTGTTTAGAATTACTGATGGCATCATCTGGTTTAGTATTAAGCTGTTTGTTTGTAAATTTGTTAATTTCAGAGAGTTTTGTGCGATGAAATATGACCAAGCCTGTAGCTAAATTTTCTAACTATCAATGGGAAAATGTTAAAATTACCATAGAATCGATTGGAATCTCTTAATTTTTAATTAATTTAAATAAAACCTTAATTAATTTAAATAAAACCTTAATTAATTTAATTAAAATCTTAATTTTTCTACTGAGCTCAAGAATAAACAAATTTAAAAAAAAAATCAATTTGGATCATTTTTTTTTCAAGATCTCATGAATGACATTTAAAATGAAAACGCAATGTCAAAAAAATTGTTTATCGTTACCAAATATCTTTAACACGACCCTTCAAATTTTGAACTGTTTTACCAATCTTAAAAGAATGTTTTATTGATCTTAAAAGAATGATACTAAAGCGAGCATTTGTTACGCGAATTTCGCATTAAAAAAAAGGGAAAATAAGAAGTTTAAGGAAAAGATGAAAAAGTTAGTGAAACCTTCTGGGTGTGTTAGTAGCATTATAATTCAATTTATTAGTTCCCAGCCTTGTTTTTTCGGAAGGGGGGGGGGGGTTGTCTTTTTTTTTTTTAGACTTTGATCACACCTCAAACCTTCATTCATCACCTCAAAAAATGAATTTTCTAAACTTCGTTGGTTATTGCGTGTCAAACTAATTCTCACTAGCTTTTAAAAAAAAACCTCCTTAATTACTTCATCAGCGCTATAATCCTCTGTAAGAATCAGCGTTTCAAAGTTTCGTTATTTTCGGTTCGTTTCAGAAAAAATTTTTTATTCTGGAAAAAAGCGATTTTGTCTAACCGAAAAATCTTTTTTTAAAATAGTCATTGCGGTTTTTTTTTTTTTTTTTTTGAATAAAATAATAAATCGTGTTTTGAATAAAATCAATTAATCAAAATTCCCATTTCCAGACATTTAATACAATCGATTAATCAACTTCCGTTTTTCGGCAAGTGTCTTGGTTAATAAAAAGACTATAAAAATGTTCAGAAATATTTTGGCTAAAAGCGATTTAACGGAAACAGCACTCAATGACCTAAATTCAATTTATCGGATTAACCAATTAATCAAAATTTATGACAATTAATACGAGGAAATGAAAATAATTACTTTGAACTTAAAACTTAAGTTGCCTTCACAATTTTCATTTATATAACCAAAATTAAAATTCAAAATAATATATACTAATGTTAAAATCTTACTATATTATAATAATATATAAGTGACGGATCCAGAGTATGGTTAAATAAAAAGGAGTGGGGGATAATTTGGGATTGCCCCACCTTGATCTGCGCCAGAATATTTACATATAGTTTTTCTTATCAATTTAATGTTCAACCATTTTTTAAACCCTAGAACTTACTATTTTTTCAGACTCATAAATGGAAAAAACCTTTACAAAAAAACTTTATCATTATTTTATTATATTGTTACTACATTTATTATATTATTATTACATTTATTATATTATTATTATATTATTACTGCCTTTCTTTTTTATCATTATTACATTTTTATTTAATAAGGTTTTGTTATATTATTATTACATTATCATTATATTTATTTTGTTATTATTAAGTTATTATTATATTTAAGAGCCTTTAATTATTTAACTGAAATAATTATAAGTAGGGAGTTTAGGCAATTTTTATAGCCAATGAAAATCTTTTTCATGAAAAAGATGCATTTAAAATGCATTGGATTCCTTAATATATTTTATTTTCAAAATGGTTTCAACCACTTCTGTAGCTTTTTTGGTTCCAAAGATATTCGTGTTTTAATATTTTCAATTCACATACATTTTATGAAATATTTCATTAAAGTTTCTCGTTAAACTTTTGGCACCGAAAAAAAAATTTTTTGTCTTTTTTTTTTTCTTGCGTAAAAAGTTGCGTTAACAATAAAATATCTAAAGACGGGGGAAATTTATAAAATCTCCACTTAGAAAACAAAAAACCCACCCTATTAGACTACCAAAAAAAAAAAAATCTGTTTGACATAATAAATAAATAGTTGCAGAATCTATTTTTATGTGGGGACGAAAGAATTAGCTTAATTTACTTGTGTATAAACAAAACTGAAATATTTAAAATTAAATAACTTTATCAATTCTAAAGCAAAACGACGTCCCCAAAAATATTATTGTAGTGCAACCTTTTCTAAAAAAAACAACATCTATATATACGTATATACTATTTATTTTCATGGGTGGGTTTTCATTCTTCGACACCTACATAAAATCATTTGTTGCGGTTTTTGGACGAAGTTTTTCAAAAACCGTACGATATATTTTTTTCCGCGATAAAATGTCACGTGACAAAACTCCCTATTATAAGAAAAAGTATTACAGTTTAATCTCATTTGGAGCCATGCAAAGTTGAGTAAATAACTTGTGTAGGGTAAAAAAAATTAGGCATCTAATTAATACAGCTAAGAGTTAGGTATTTGCACCTAACTAATGATACCATTAAGTAAGTTGTAAGTTTAGGTCTATCTTTAGTTTTAAAAGCCTTTATTTTTATATTGTTTTAAAACGTGATTTTCTCACACACGCTCTAAACAAGTAATAAAAGTGTAGACTGTTTATATTCAAGAAAGTGCGTAGCTTTATCACAAGTCAAAATTGTTTTTTGCGGAGAGTGTTAAAACTTAAGCATGTTTTTTTTCAGATAATTTGCATCATTTTATTATTTCATATTTCTTTTTAATTTTGATTATTTCTTTAATAATTTATAATAGTAATTTCTTTAATATTGAATATATGAAGCTCAACAATTTAAAGATATTTTTTTAAGCAGACGCTTACGCAATTTTCAAATATTTAGCCGACTTTTAAGGAGCCATCAACTAATTAAACTGCAACTAAACCTCGTTATTTGTTCACTGAAACAAATTTATCTAAAGTTTTATTTCTACGTAAGTTTAGCTCAAACTTTACATAAATCTTTTTTTTTTTAAAAGCTGTAAAATATGCTTTTGAACTTATCTCCCTTTTGAGTTTAAACAGAGAAGCAGTTTATCATGGCGGCAAGTTAGCGAAATGCAGAAAATGAAAGTGCAAACGACAATTGTAAGGGATCTATCACTAGCGTTAAGGCGAGTTTCCATTCATCCGTTTAAGCTACGGGAAAGGGAAAAGGATGGGAAAATTAATCACGTGAGCATGCGCAGTTTGTAATTTAATTTGAAAATGAATCATTGCGCATGCTCACGTGATTAATTTTCCCATCCCTTTCCCTTTCTGGTAGCTAAAACGGATAAGTGGAAACTCACCTTTAAGGATAAGACTCGCGTAATTAGAATTGAATTATGATACGTAAAAACCACAAATGTTACAAAATCAATGTTTTCAATAAATTAAAAGAAAACCTGTTTCTATATCGCGTATTCACGTATTTATTATTGAAAGTGGAAGGTACCATGGCAAATATCTGATTTTTACGGAATATGATAAATACCACACAATCAGAGCATTTTTTGCAATAAAACGGAATAGTAAAAAAATGCGACAGTGGTTTTTGTGGATCACGATTCAATTGAAGCTAGTACACTTCTTGTTTTTGTCAAGATCTGTTTAAAAAGCTGACGTTAATCGAATAAAACAGTAGAAAAATAATCAGACAGTGTGACCACAGTTTTTTTTGTTTGTTTGTTAAACTTTACTCAGTTTGAAATACAGATAATGTAAATAAAATTTTTAATGAGCTCTGCACTGAGTGCCGATCCAGCGCTGGTCGTAAAATTGTTGCTTCATCAAAAAACAATTTAAATCTTTATCCAATAAAATTGCTCTTTTACTGTCAACAAAACTACAGACAAGTTAAGGTTTCAATCTTCAATTTGAAAATTTGCAGACTGAATAAGCGCTGCTTTAGCATTTTCATTTTCTTTTGATTTTGAACATTTACGAATTTGTTATTAACGTGGAAAAAACCAAATTCATTTTTTTTTGTAAGGGGTAAATAACTTAATTTATCTCGTCAACTCCTCTCTCTTTTATTGTAATAATAATATTAATTGATATAGGTTTAAATGCGCCCGATTACTCTGGTTTAATTTCAATATATTTCATAATGCTTGACCCACCAAAATAATTTTCGTTAAACAGAGGTTTTAATCTTTTATTCTCCCGTTTCAAACTGCTTTTGTCTACAATTTTTACATTATTTTGTCATTCAGATTTTTATTTTTCTGCCTATCAGAAATCTTAACAGAACAGTAGGTACTTTTTTCAGAGGCTGTCGAATGACGTCATTTGTTTTTTCTCCTAACCGAAATTTCGACTCAGGACATGGGAAAACAAACGCCAATGCACAATCCACTGGGTTAAATTGTTACAATTATTTCTATAGCAACACACGCATTTTTTTTTACTGTGACGGTTACATGCGCAGTTCCACAAGAATTCTTAGCTGCTGAACTGGTTTAAAATATTAAAAAACTGAAGATTTATTTGTGAGGCATTTTATAAAGACCAGTTATTTAAAATTTCATTTCGTTCTTTGCAAAAAATTCAGTTGTAACTTGAATTTCCTTTGACCTCATCTATCACTGTCAGGACCAAGAGATTTCTTTCTTTTCTACATCCCCAATCAATTGGTTTGTAAAAGTGGAATTAAGTTCTCATGGTTTTGGATATCTGAAATTGATGGTTACTCATCGGGACCGATGTTATAAAATTTTAACAATCAATTTACTTCATACACATTCACAATGTCTTAAGAAAATTTAATCATTTTTGAAGCGAAAGTAAACAAAAAAATATGATAACTTTAAAATAAAAACATTTTTGCAAGTCATATTTAACGACTCAGACAAAAATCTGTAACTAATTTTGCCAAACAGTTTTTTTGGTGAGTTTCTTCTCTGCATGAAAAGCATAATATTATGCTTCTAATAAAAGCTCCTTTTTACAAAATTTATCCGGGTTTTTTTTGCATTAAGTAACTAGTTTGAGTAATAACAAAAAAAGAGAGTTATTTTTAACCTTCCTAAAAAATATGCAGTACCTTAAGACAATTGCATTGAAAAAATAACTATATTTCTTTGTGTACAAAAATCGTATTACAATGGTAAAAAAATGCTTAAAGCTCTTGAAATAATTAAAATTTTACTATATATCTAATCTTTAAAAATAATCGGTAAACTAAACAAAATAAAATTATGGTAACGAATGCAAATCGTTTTGGGAGTATAAAAGTTCAATTCCGTTATATACTTCCTCCAAAACTGCAACACCTTCTAACAACTTTTGTGTGAGTTGTTGCTTATCAACATCTTTTGCTATTTGGTTTATCAAAGTTTTTTTGTTTGGCAGAGAATACATAGCTAACTTAGCTGCGTTACGTATAAGCCATGGATGGAAATTTGCCAAACTTTTGTTATATACTGAAAGTGCCATCGAAGAGAGGTTATCATCATCATTCAAATCAGCAAGACCTCCTAAGAAAAGGAAAGTGAATTTCAAAGCACGGTGTAGCCTTAATAAAGTTCTTGATCCATGCAAGGGAATGTTAGGATCATCCTTTCTGGCTTGTATTTCATAAAGCATCATTTTTTCTGTGTGAGTGTAATGCTCTTTATTATCACCTTTTCGAAAATCTTCCTAAAAAAAAATTGCAGCGACTCTTGAAATCTTGGACAAGCTATTTTAAAGTTAAAAGAAAGATTTCAATAATTTTGGAGATAAGAAACATTCAAGAAAAAATTTTTTTTTTTACCAAAATGTCAATCTTCTCACGAACATCTGATGCAATAAACTTAAAAACAGTACCAAGCTTAAGGAAGAATGAATAAAGTTCATTGTAACCTCGATTGTATTCTTCTAAACTAAACTTATCTTGAACACTTTTTTTAAATGAAGAAATCACAATATCAAGATCAAAAGACATGTTCAACGAGTGATGTAACAGGGTAGAGCTAAAACAAAGTAATTTTTAACAAAAAAATTGGCAAAACATTAATTTCCTGACATAGGGGCCGGTGTTAAATATAAAAGAATACAAAAGCAGAATACAAAATATTTTATAAAACTTAGTAGCATAGTCCTGAATGTTGGAGCATGGCATGTGATGGCTACAAGGCACTAGCACATTAGGGTCAAGAGGGTACTTCCTCCTGATTCTTTTTTTTTTATTAACTTAAGGTTACTTTCTGCTTTGGAAATCTTCCTAAATAATAGGAAAAACATTTTTTTTAAAAAGTTTCCATTAGTAGTTCCTTAAACCCCACCTCCCTCCTCCTTGTTACATTTTACTTTGTTACAACAAATTTATACTTGAGTTAAAAAATTATCTTTATTTCAAGCACAAGTAGGATTCTGATTCATACCTGAAATTTATTTTATTTAGAACTTTCACCACAACATTCAACATTCTAATTATAAACTTTCAAACTTAACAATTAAATATTTGAAATTAATTTGTTTGAAACTTATTAGCATCAACTGAATTTGAAAAATTCAAAAACAAAAATTTAAAAAAAGGAAAAAAAAAAATCTTTTTTTTTTTGGTTAATCATTTACATTAAAAATAATTTAAAGTAATTTTATAAATTATTAAAATTGTTATATATATATATATATATATATATATATATATATATATATATATATATATATATATATATATATATATGTTATAGCTAGTGATAAAATGGTTTACTTAAGGATTTATGTATGTAGATAAGATAATGTATAGGAAAGCAAGAAGTGATAGACACAAAATAGCTAAAAGTTTACTAAAGAAAAGATTTTTTCCACCAACACAAAGAGCATCTCTTAATTCATGTTTCTCTTAAATCTTTAATAGTAAAAGAAACCTTGGTAATACAGAAAACACTTAACTTTTTGTATTATAAGATGTTCCTAGAATATTTTAGTGAAACGCTAGTGTTTTCACCTATGCAGCTAGCATTAGAGTTTTAAAATTTCTTGTTAATAACTTTTATATGTAATTACATTTGAAGTATCTAGTTTTTTTAAACTACTTTTAAATCTAAATTAACTTTTAATCCAATGTTAATCTTATAAATCAAATATTGTTAAACTTACAAACTCTGTTGATTATAGATTTTATCATGCTAAAATCTGTAATAGAGTTTACATTCGAAATAATAAAATTTTGAATATAGACTTTTTTAGTCTATATTCAAAATAAGAATAATTTAAAGTATTAAAACTCAGGAAGAAATAAATATACTTATATGTATTTATATTTAGATTAAAATCTGAGAATGTTTCTAGTCATATCTTGTTTGCTGGAAAACCAGGATATTGAGAGAAAACTCCATGATTATTCAATTAACAATGCATTAACATCAATATTAAGAAGGTCTATAGTTAAGAGTACTTTATATTTACCTATTTGGAGTGTACTTAAATATTCAATATCATTTTGCTTAGGATATTTTGAAATGTTAACCTACTAAGATTTTATTTATCAAAAGTGTACTTCATTCTCATCTATTTTTATCCCTAAAAAGTGTATAATTAGACAGCCACATAGGGTTTATAATAAAAATTCACTGCGTTTTCTATTTTTTTCACATTTCACTGAGGTTTGTTCTGTGATGAAATACACATGTTAGCCACTACATAAAAAATAATATAAAAATGTTGAAAGCAAACTTAAAGAATTTTCCCTGACTCTTCGCCAAAATTCAATAAATTTTTACAGGCACCGCTCAAACCTTAAGGGTAGTTTTGAGGTACTTTTACCTGTAGGTAGCTTTAGTAATAGTCATTTACTATTTTTTAAAATTAAACTCAACTAACCGTTGAAATGAGATTTGTCCTTTAAAATTTTCTATTACATTAGCAGAAGATTTATGAGCTTGTGATTTAGGTACATCGATCTCTTTCAGTACTTCCAATGAAATGAAAAGAGTTGAAAACAACAGAAAAGCAAGAACGCTCAACCAATATGCCTTGTTCATAAGTGATGGAGCGCGAAAAAATATTTTCAACAGCAGCGAAAATATGTAACCTTGATATGAATATATAGTTAAGGCTCTAGAACGTAAACATTCACCCTCCTCTGCATTAAAAAAGTGCATGATACTAGTTTTAGTCTCTTTTCTCTTAACGTTCTTCTATTGACGAAATTTCAGAGAAAATAACATTCGATTATAAATGAAAGGAAAAAATGTGAGGACTAGTTTGGTTGAAAAAAGACAAATAAAAAGTAGAAAAGATTTGGATGGAAATTGGAAATAACAAATTTGTTCTGGTTAAATTCTGAATTAAATCTATTTACACTAAATAATATACGGAACTAATGAATAGTATATAGATGTAAAGTGTATTATCTTTATTATTACTATTATCATCATTATAATTGTTGTTATTATTTTTGTAGTTGTTTTAATAATATATAGAATTAATAGATGTTAAGTTTACTGCTTTTATTATTGTTATTATTATTATTATTATTATTATTATTATTATTATTATTATTATTATTATTATTATTATTATTATTATTATTATTATTATTATTATTATTATTATTATTATTATTATTATTATTATTATTATTATTATTATTATTATTACCATTAATATTGTTATCATTATAAGTATTTTTGCCGTTGCTATTTGTTGCTGTTTTTGTGGATATTGTTATTGTATTTGTTATTGTTGTTGTTGTTACTGCTATAGTTGTTGTTGCTGTTGTTGTGCTTGTTGTCATTTTAAAGTTTTAAAATTAAAATAGAAAAAACAAATCAATAAAATTTAAAGAAATAAAAAAAAAAAAAACGTGAAAAGAAAACTTACTTGTTTAATTTAGATCTTTTTAAATTATTAAGTATTATTAAGTTAGTTTACTAAAGTATAGAAATGAAATAAAGACAAACATTGAAAAAAAAATGTAAAAATTAAAGATTAAAATACTTGGATTAATAATATATATATATATATATATATATATATATATATATATATATATATATATATATATATATATATATATATATATATATATGTATATATATATATATATATATATATGTATATATATATATATATATATATATATATGATAGTCACACTAAATATAGCTTTAAAAAAAGTCATATTAAATTTAATACAACGTTTAAAAAAACAAACACTCTTCAGTTATAAAAAATGAACATCAGATAGTTATTTAATCTTAACTGAATCGATTTATTTAATTAATTCGCGATTAACTAGTATAAAACAAAGCAATCCTTTCAAACTCAATTACAAACATCATTAAGCAAAAACGAAAATAAGAACTTGAAATAAAAAATATTTAGAAAAAAATCATGTTCGATGATGATAATAATCAAAATTAATCCCAGTTATTTTAATCTTTAAATTTTACCTTTTTTTAAAGGTAAAAGTAAGAGGCAACCTAGAAGCAGCTTTGTTTATTATTGTTAGCTTTCTGTAAAATAAAACAATCTTTGTTTAATGATATTTATTAACATGTTGTAAGAAATTTAAAAACATCAAATTCTGTTAAAATTGTTTTACTAATTGTTCATAATGTAGCTGTGGTTTTTTGAGTTATAACAGATTATCAAGTCAATTTCTAACTATTTTAACTGTCACCTCCTATAAGTACTACAAAGAACTTCAAAGAGCTTGTTTTTTATACGGGCTGGAATTTGGCACAAATTGTTATAAGCTTAGCTAAAATTTGATCAAAGTGGCTGTATTTTGGTCCATTTGGCATAGCTTTTAGTATTTAGTATTCAGTTCCTCGATTTTATCGAGGCAATTTGCATTTATGAAAGTGACTGAAGTTGTGTTCTCAATGATAAAAGTTTGCTCTTTCAAACAGTTTTTCATACATATTTTTAGAAAACAAATTGAAAAGATGCGGCTGGAATTTGGTCACTTTGCTCTATAGGAAAAGAAAAACTTCGCTGTCAAAAGTTCCTCGAACTACTATTATTTGAATGGGACGGAGGGACTAAAATAAATAAATACAAAAACATAAATCATTTTCTAATAAACCTTTAATGTGATCTGTAGTTTTTTTTGAGTTTATAAAAATTTGAAAAATATATACAAATCAAAAGGGGGATGATCTCGACGAGAAATCATTTTGAGAATCATCTGAAAAAAAAATTATTTTGAGAATCATTTAAAAATCATCTCCAATAAACTCAAGGTAAGATGCCATAAATGAAATCATAATTGATTTATATCGGCAAAAATGCTGAATCTCATCAAATTACTATATTTTTAAAATCTAAAACACGGATTTTAGTGGCACGCTTTAATTTCTGGGTTTTTTTATACCTAACTTTTTATTAGTCACTCTGATCTTCCAAAACTCAGTAACATGCGGAAACAATTTGAATTTCATCAAAACTTTTACCACCTTTTTAAGCCATATATTAATGTTGTGTTATTATTTGGTTGGAAAAAGATGCAACACAAACAGTGGTGATTTAGATCAATTAACCATAAAATTGGAAATTGAATTAAATTTAAGACGCCATTATCTCAAACCGTTGTCTTTTCTTACTGTCTCATGCGTACAATCATTACAATTTAGCTGGGTTAAATCTTCACAATTGATACCCAAACGATAAGTTTTTCTAACAAAAATACCAAATACTATCTTAAATCAAAGGCAAATTTGGTTCTAACTTTTCGATATTTTTTACTAATCAAATTCTATTGACAAACCTTTTTTTATTCAATCAATTCAAACGATTTCCACATTTTATTTCTCTAACTTTCTAAACTAAAAGTTTTAATGGTTTTAAACCCCTTATAAACGTTATTTAAAAACTTAGAGATATTATAAATAAAATTAACAAATCAAAGAGCGTATCGAAGCCATACTATTGTGCGTTTACTGATAATTGTCTGTATTTTAGCAAGTTCGAATACATTTCACCAACGGATTCATAAGGGTAACTCATGCTTTAGTTTTTGAAATTATTATCACTAAACCATCATAGATGTTAATTGCTTGAATTCTAAGATATTTCAAGGGACATATTTGATTGCTGTGACTGAGGCCATGGCTTTGTTTTTTCGGCTTTTTAAGTTTGATATGGAATTGTTGAGATAACGAATGAATTTATATAGATATAAAACAGAAAACAATTTACTTAAATTTTCTAACATTTAAGTACTCAAATATTTTCAAGTTTTAGTTTATCTAGCAAGAAAAATCATTTATATAAAAAAAATAGACAAAATCGTTCTTCACAGTTTTAAGTTCTGAGTAGTTCAAATATTATGAAGTTGAAAACCCAATAGATTTTTACTGCCATTTCGTTTACATTCAATTAACTCAAATAATCCGATTCCCAAGGGTGGGAATCAGTTCTTCATATAAAATAGTTTCTTTTCTTTAACTTCCAGATTTACAAAGTGGCAGCTGAAGAAAACATATCTGGTTATCATAGCATTTATGTTTTTATTTTTTTTGTTTAGTAAAAAAAAAAGGCTTTCTTGATTGTTTCAGCAAAATATAAAAATACTATGTATCTTTCAAAATGATTTTGACTTTCAGTACAACATCGTTCTATCATTCACACTTGAAAATGTCGTTTAATTTTGATGTTGTTATCTCTTCGTTTAAAGCGTGCGCAGAAGACAAATTCAATCTGGAAGCATACAACCGAGGCTATAATGAGCTTTATTCGTTCTTCCTGCTGCTTGGTACTGTGTTTAAGTTTATTGCAGCTGACATCCGTGAGAAGATTGACATATTGGTAAAATAAATTACAAGATTCTTTTAAAAAACCTTGAGTTTTAGATGAATTTTCATATTGTTATTAAACTCATCTATAGTCTTTAATAAAAAAAGTCTGTTTTTTTATTTGTTTTAAGGAGAATTTTCGACAAGGAGAGCTGAAGGAACATTACTCTCACATAGAAAAAATGCTACTCTACGAAATCCAAAATAGTAAACAGAATCCGAAGATTCTCCTAGAGGGATCAAGAACTCTTTTAAAGCTTCATCGTGCTTTGAAATTTACGCAGATGTTTTTAAGCAGTCTTGCCTATATAAAAGACACTGACAGCCTGCCTGCTACAGCTATCTCGACTTACAACAATACTTTAGCGAACTTCCACCCTTGGCTAATACGCAATGCGGCTAAATTAGCCATGTATACTTTACCGAACAAAAAAACACTAATAAATAACATATTTAAAGAGGCGAATTTCGAACAAATTACACAGAAGTTAAAAGAAGGTGCTGCAGCGCTAGAGGAGGTTTACACTGGAATCGAACTTTTGTATACTGAAAATGATTTGCATTCTTTGAACTAATTTTATAATGCATTCTTTTACATTCATATATCAATTATCATTGGTTGTATTTAATCGTGTTTAGGAACTCATTTTTATAATAATTACAGAATGACGTCGCCAAATCTTTCGATCATTCATTCGTTAATCACTAAATTTACCCTAGTTTTAATGAGAATTAAAAATATGAAAATATTTTAATGCTCATTCTGAACATCTTTTCATCAAATGTATATTAGATCTCTAACAAACTCGGGTTTGAATCAACATTCCTCATAACGTCTCATAAAACAAGGTCATCTAATCAGTATATATTTTCCGAGATTTCTTGCATCAGTTAAATTTGTTTTATAAAACGTTCTTCTTTCAACTACATCATTTTTTGGGATAATTTTCGTTGAATTAAAAAATCTTCTTGGTAAGCAGCTTTGATTATATCTTTAACTGCAGTTCTTTTGTGTCTCTGAAAAGCTGCGTGAAAGAGCCCTCCAAGTATAGCTAACAGAATTAAGCAACCGATCACAATTCCAACTAAACCTCCAGTTGTAAAATCACGATCTAAAATAAAACTAGTAATAAATATAGGATGAAGATTATCTTGAAAGAAATTTAAAACATATAAAAATTATAATAGGTATAAGCTAAAAGAATCAAACTCAAAATTAACAGACTAAGGTAGGTAGATAAGAACTATAAAATTGCCTTTATTAAATACTTCAGACGGATATTATTTTAGGCACTATAACAATACTGAAAAGCTGATAAATAAGATATTAGGCATTACCTCTAATTCTTTCGCATATATGAGGAATCATTGTTTCACATCCTAAGTCATGCCAAGTAACTTTAGAGCCGAACTTTCTTAGTTGAATACAGTCTTCGCCAGAACAAGCGCTAGCAAAAGGCTGGTAAAACTTGTCATTAGGTTCACCTACTTCCCAGTTAAAAAATGATTTCTTCGTTACTACTTGTGTATTGTCAGACCAGGAGTAAGAACCTAAGTAAAGAACAAAATATTGTTAATATTTTTAAAAAATGATGTTATTCGTTTTAATTTGCTAAAAAATACTTGCAAAACAGGCAAAATAAAACATAAAACCTGCTTCCCATCTATCATTCAAACCAATCCAAGCACTTTCTTTCAAAAGCTGAACAACCATATCGTTTTCAGCTTGACTTTCTATGGTTGCCAATTGGCCAGTAGAATGAAGCGCTTTACAACGTGAGTAAGCATCTTCCCAAACAAGCAAGTCATCGAAATATTGATAACATTTGGAACCCAAGCAGCTCCAGGTTAAACTTTCTAAATAAATCATACATCATGTTTTTTTCCTACAAGCTTGCTCAGTTATGCTCAATACAAAACAGAAATTGTGTCCAGAGAAACTTTAAAAGTTAGCGGAACACATTTTCTTTTTTAAATAACTTTTGACTTAAGTTGGAAAAAATCAAGCCAATTACTGTGTATTAAGTGATCAAACGAAAGAATCTAATCAAAAAATAATCTAATCAAGAAATACAAATCAGCATCGAGTAATATTAAAAGGGAAATGTTTACATGGCGATACAGATCTGCCATGGGCAAAAGCAACATTTGGAGATGAACCATGTCTCGTCCAGAAGGATTGTGCAAATAGCTACA